>NW_010426341.1:57922-75880 GCF_000710305.1 Buceros rhinoceros silvestris | reverse complement strand
CAGCAGAGACTAGCTTGTTCAGCTGCTTGTTGAGGGAGAAGGTGGGTGGCATTTCTGAGCATGCTATATGGAGTACAGCTTTTTTTCATCTATTTTTTGAGGCAGCTGGAGGAAGTATGAGCTGGAGGCAAAAGACTGTGGGGGAAAATATTTGCAGAAAATATTTTGTATAAGCTTACAGCATTTTTTAAAATTTATGAGACAAGCAAGCAGAGACCTAGATAAGTGCTAAAGCTGTATTACCAAAATGTTAATAAGTAAACATATTAACAAAAATGCTGTGAAATGAAGAATCAGCTGGGGTTTTTTAACGTAGAAGAGATGCCTGATTCAACCCATTGCCAACATGCTTCAGAGCTCAAAGCTGCGCATAACTCTGAGCTCCACAACTCATCCCATTTGTCCTTGCTTCCAGACTGCTGGAGTGCAGGTCAGTTCATGGTCAACAGCACTGGAGGCAGCTGACACATCCAGAAGAATCAGAAATGACACCTGATCTTCATCCATCATTGACAAAGGATTGTCAGCCAACACAAATATGTGCTGTGTATCAAGAGGTTTGTAAATAACTGTGCATTACGGACAGGATTTCAAGAGAGCTTAGTGTCATCCTATCCAAAAAGAAAAGCAGACTAAAGCTACAGAAAAGGTCTAATGTGTGCTGACATGAATTTACCCAAACTCAGTGCTCATAGAATATGGAAAGTAGGATTATCTGGCCATATACTGAAGGATCTAGGATGCGACAGAAGGATTTAGGACCAATTTCCTACAGAGCAGAGATATTTAAGGAAACAGCTGAGATGAAAGTGATGTATGTCATTATGTGAAATAGCGTCTGGTTTTAAACTTGGATTTATTAGGCACACTGGCTGCAGGAAACAAGTTCAGAAACACCAAGCCTCAGTCTCTCAAATTGACAGTCATGTAGAAAATTTCCCTATGTCACAATAATTCCCCAGATGACTCAGAATTCGTGTCATTCACTACTTCAGGGGTATTCTCTGGGTCATTTAGTCCAAACAGGGCTATTGTAATTACTACGAACAGCAAATAAGGGAAGGGCTGTTCTTTGCTTGGGGACAGGGAAGCAGTTCTCTGTGTTTGTGCCTCTGCTTTAACATCAGGGTCCAGATAAAAATATTCTCCAAATGGGTAACCCTAACCTCCCCCTCACAGACTAATGTCCTCTGTCCTTTCTGCCCCAAGTCTCAAAATCCCAGTCCTTCCTGCCTAAAAACTCCTCCAAACACCTTCTGTGTTGAAGGTCCCCTCCCACATTGTCCTTTCCCAAGGTCTCTGCCATTCCTTCCATACTGAAACCACTCATCTTCCTCCCCAGTTCTCCTTGCTTAGATTTACTTCACCTCTGACAATTATTTTTCACTGACCCAATCTCCCTGTTCCTCCAGAGCCAGTCCTTGCAATCTCCAAAACACCAAACCAGAGAAATAAAGCCTTCTTAATACTTTGTGAATTCCAATTCTCCTTTTCCATCTGTCACCATTCTTCTCCGAACCCTTTATCATTTCTCCAGACCTTAAGTTCCCCTTCTATTCCCAATTCCCATTTCCTCTTCTGAGACCCCTGAGCTTCACACCCTCAGCTCAATATTTCCACCCTGGTTCCCATCTCCAAGAAACATTCATTTATTATTCCCTGGTTGACTGCCACGAGTCACCTTCTCATCAACCTCTGCCTCCAGCTGAGCTCTCCTCTTCCTTAGATCACTCTCAGAGAAACTATCTGGAGATCTTGGACACCAACTTTACTCATCAGAAATCAAACTGGGCAGGACCCTGGGAGTAGAGGAAGATATACATATAGTCTAGTTGAAATTGTTGTATATAAAATCTTAATTCTTATTGTTATTTTATTGCTATTATTTTTAAATAACAATCTGGAAGATCATTAAATTCACTTTACATTTTAAAAAGTCTCAAATGTAAAATTGTTGTCAAGAATAGAAGCAAGAACAGTGAAAACATAATGATGAAATTACATATTAAACGAAGTAGAAAATGTTATTAATTATTCTCTAAGAAATGCAGAATGTAATCAGCAAATACTATACATTTTTGTTACTATGTAGTTACTTGAGCCTAAAAAAACTCTACACTTTTCCATATTCTGTTTAATTACGTATCTATTCCTATATAGTTCTGAAATATTCAGAATTAGTGGTGCTGTTTACTCAGCACCAACAGATTCATTTTAAATTCACAAAAAACTTACAGTTAAAATAGACTTATTTCTGATTTACACTAGAGTAATTTTATTACATTATAAAATAAAGTTTCTTGCTATTATGTTAGAATAATTACAGGGGAATTAAAGTGCTGCTTTTGATTATATTTTCATTAAATTGTACTGACCAAGGAAAGAAACATAAAATTGGGAAGAAATGCATGGCAATTCCAAAAGTCCTGCCTCACCAATACCAAACTAAACTGAATCTAAGAAGTTTTCAGTCACATTATAACTCTAGAACCAATGACTTCTGACTGGAATCGAACTAACTCAGAAATGGGTGTTCGTAAGTATGTGCACTTTGGTCCGAGAATGAAGTGTACATTAACGTCTGATATAGCTTCTCTTTTTTTTAAAACCAGTTTCCATGGACAACTGAAACTGTAGTTTTGTGCATCCCTAGAGGTGACATGGACTGAGCAATCTGAAGTCTATCTGTCTAATTTATAAGCATGATCACATGTCTAAAGGGCATATTCTCTATCCCCTCAGCTGAGAAGCCTGATCCAGTGGATGTGAGCACACCACATAAAATGATGCATACCTACAAGATCACACTTTGCATTGAAGCAGTTACCAAAAGGGGTGGGCTTCTCCTTTTGTGGTCAGTTCTACAGCCCTAACCTTCAAGTGAGCCAGGAATGGCAGAGGTAGGCAGTTCCCTCTCCCCAGGAGTCCAAAGATGCTCTCTACAAGTAGGAAAGCAAGAAGCTGCATGTATCAGACAAAGCTGGGAGCACCATTGGGGATGGCTGCGATGCAGGATGTAGGAAAGAAGAGCTCAGAGTGTTTTGATCTGAGAGATCTAGCAATGAATGCTAAAGGAAAAGTGAAGTAAGAGACAGACTGTATGAAATGGCAAGTGATCAGAGAGCTTTTGCGAGTGGAAGGAGACCTCTTGAGTCATTGCAAATTAAGTCTGAACCTTTGGTCTTTAATGTGATGTGTTTCTGGAACAGTTTAACCTGGCACCAGTTGAACTGTGATCCCCATCTCATGCCATGAGCAAGGACAGCACTTTACTGAAGAGGCTAATGGAAGGAAAGGTAGAGATACACATTTTAGTTACTTTGACACATTGAAACCCAGGACAAAAGGTTTTGTACCCAAATGACCTCAGAGAAGTAGTAAAGTCACTCTAAAACACAAATTCTCCTACTTACTCTTTTGATGAGGTAAGATTTAGCACATTGTAATGTGCTAATGTCACTTTATTGTTAATGTATTATGTTTTATCCCTCTTTCCACCATCTACCAAATGGCCTAGGAAGTATGAAACTTTGCAATGTCCAAGCCTGGAGTTTAAGGTTGTGGTGGGTTGATCCTGGTTGGACGCCAGGTGCCCACCAAGCCCCTTCACTTCCACAGAGTCAGAAGTCCTGCCAGAAAACCTGCTCCAGTGCAGGCTTCTCTCTCTATGGGTCCACTGGTCCTGCCAAGACCCTGCTCCAGTGTGGGCTTCCCACAGGGTCACAGCCTCCTTAGGGCATCCACCTGCTCCAATGTGGGGTCCTCCACTAGCTGCAGGTGGATATCTGCTCCCCTGTTAACCTCCACTGGCTGCAGGGGAAAACCCTGCCTCACGATGATCTTAGCCACGGTCTGCAGGAGAATCTCTGCTCAGGTGCCTGCAGCACCTCCTCTCTCTCTTTCTTCACTGACCTTAGTGTCTGCAAAGTTGTTTCTCTCACATATTCTCAATCCTTTCTTCCGCTGCTCTTCCCCAGCTGTTTGTTGGGGTTTTTTTCCCTCTTCTTAAACATGTTATCACAGGAGCTCTACTACCATCCACTGATGGGCTTGACCTTGGCCAGCAGTGGGATCTTCTTGTAGTCGGTGGGTATTGGCTATATCAGACACAGGGGAAGTTTCTGCTTATCACAGAAGCCACCCCTGTAGTCCCCCTGGTACCAAACCCCTTCCACACAAACCCCACACAAAGGTGAGTTTCATTTTCCTCTTCAACCAGTGGGAATACAAACCCATTTATCCTCCTCTTTTGATATTAAGTAGTCACTGGATAAAGTGAGCAAACTTTTCTGGAAATGGTAACCGGAACCAAGAAATCTTTCTTTTCCCTGTGATGTTTATTTCATAGCCCCTAATTTTCAGGTTCGAGCCCCTATTGTTCCCTCTTTCTGATTTTATTAGTCTTTGTATTTTTTTTTCCCTGTGACATATTTCAGCTTCAGCTCAAGGAGATGCAATAAGAACCACAGAAAACCTGCATCTGAAGAGTTCTGATGCTCAATAATCGAAAAATTAAAGACTTTGAACTTTCTCCGTTTAGCCAAGGAAGGCCTAGAGATCAAATTTCACATTTTTTGCAAGTATTAGAAATGCTATCTTATCATATTACGAAGAAATTAAGAACTTTTTTTCTGGTTCCTTTAAAAAACCCCCACATAAGTGTTTTTCAAGCAGTGCACTGTGTTTGTTAAGAATGTTCTGAGAATATTCTACAAGTAAAAGAGAGTCTTAAAGGAAAACTTCTATTTGTGAGACCTGATCAAGTATTGAACCAGCTGCTGGGCTTTACGTACAGGGCCAGTATGAGATGGGCTGCACAGAACTGAATTCTCATAATAGCGATGTTTAACATCAAAGACGCCCCTGGTGAGTACAGGTATATATATTGGGTTAGCTGCAGCCGAAGGCGGATTTGGGCATCATAATTGCACTCAGCTCCATCCAAGTTTCTCCAGAACTTCCTCAACTCTTCATTGGATCAAGTCCAAGTCCTTTTGCAAATCTGCCCTTGTTTTGATTTTTTAATTTTTTTTTCATTATCAGTGCTCCAAAATCTCTTTCAGATCATTCTCAGAAACACACTATTTTGAAGTGGTTTTCTCCTTTTGTCCTTCATACTTGAGCAGGAGACAGTGGTTCAATAACCTAAAAAAGCTTTATAGGAGGGACAGTGAGATTCTGTAACAGCAATTCGCCACTTTCCAATGAATATTCATTTTGTCTCCTCCCAAAAGCCAGAAACTTGTGATGAGGAAAGAAAAAACTGCAATGGGATAGAAAAGAGAGAAAGCGCACACCCCCTGCCAGAACACTTGCCCATACAGAGGAAAGGATTACTGGACTGAATCCATTTATTATCCTTTGTCAGGGGAGCACACGAGGACAGCACGACTTCACCCCCATGTTCTCAGGGTGTTGGAATTCCCTCATGTCCTCAGGCTGAGATCTGTAACCTCTCTATGCAAAACTATTCCAGCTGGGGTGTGGTTTTGGTGGTTGGATTGACAACTGTCCACCGGGAAGTGACTGAGATGCCAAAGCTGTAACACAAAGGGTGATAAAGAGCTTGTCAGATAACCACTGCCATTGATTTCTGTATCTGAGTTTCTTCCACTTTACACAATATTTTAAATGGGAAATACCATGTGATTGTATACGAGTGGGAAAAAATGATGTTTTTGTCATTTTTATTGCATGTGCTACAATCTCCTTCCTGTACTCTTTCCTTACACCTCCAGGCCTTGCAATAGTAATTGAAAAGCTGAGTAACTAACATTAAAAATAATGGAACACATTCATTCCAGCTGTGACATCCTTGTTAGGGAACATACATCTAGGGCAAATTTGGCCCTTCTATTTAAAGTTGTAAATTGGCAGTTGCAAAACAGAGCTTTTATATCAGCCTCCACACTGTCTAGTAAACTCTGAAATAAAGCTGCAAGTATTTTAAAAATCTGTTTGCCTAAACAGCACCTTTCAATGAGGTAATTATTCTTGAGACTAAAAACAGCAGTGTGAGTAAAGAAACATTACTTGGAATGTATCACCAGTCCCCATTTCTTAATCTCCTTGAAAACTAAAGAAAACTTTTAAATGGTACGTCTCTGAAACAGAAGCTATATCATCTCTGCAATGATTATCACTCACTTCTGTAATACTTTACAAAAATAAATAAATAAGGAAATATCTACCATGAGCTGCAAAGGAATTTGCCATTTGTTACCTTCCCAAAGGATTCTGGTGCTTTTCCAGGAAAAGTTAAATTAAATGTTCTGTAAATCTCTGCTAATAGTTTGCTTTCATTTCAATACAAGAAAAATTTCTTCAATACCAGTCATGTGAATAGGCCTGCTTTGCAAGGACCACTTCAGATAGCACTCAAATCTCTTGCTTTTGCTTCTGATCCAGGTAACGCTGACCCAGTGGTGTCC
This sequence comes from Buceros rhinoceros silvestris, assembly GCF_000710305.1. Lineage (NCBI taxonomy): Eukaryota > Metazoa > Chordata > Aves > Bucerotiformes > Bucerotidae > Buceros > Buceros rhinoceros. The sequence goes on along the minus strand of NW_010426341.1, from coordinate 69,449 downwards.
CAAGCACCTTACTGCCCAGCTGATTACCATGTAAGCGACGGTCTGATTAAAGGCCTTGTTGAAAAGATGTTCCATGGCTTATCAATAGCTTCTACACGAATTACAGATCTGTCCTTTCCAGAAAGACCTTCCTCTTGCCACCATTCAGCAGGGCTGAGCAGAGCTCTGGAGTTGGAGGGACCAGTGAATGATCCATGCCAACCATTTAGCACGTGAGCAAATCCAGTCACTTAAACCTATGCCTGTGCTTTGCTAGACAGAAGATTCAAAGGCTATCAACAGAATCTGAGAATTAAAGCTGCTTTCTCTAACAGCCACATTTTTTGCTACATGACAACTGAGGGCCTGACCTGATCTATTGGGTCTTTGCACTGATAAAGGCACTGTGAGACTTACATGATGCAAAGAACTCTACTATAAATTAAAAATTTATTTATATCAGTGCTGGAACATTGTCTCCTATTTCATATTAGCGGCAGCTAGAGGCTCGGCCAGCAGCATGCTGAAGTGGGAGGCAGGAATAGGCGGATTGTAGACAGAGTATCGTTGAGAACTGAGTGTGTTGTAACGTGCAGAGCATGGCCACACAGGCAAAATGCTGATTCCATCCAAATCCATAAAGCCTGACTTTAAGCTGATTTAGCTCTCTCTTTTCTGCTCCTTGTCGAGTCATTACAAGGCTTTCTTGTCCAGGATTAGACCTAATCCTTCTGTGACATCACCCTTTACACTGAGCAATGTATAAAGTGAGGGCTGGCCACCAGTCACAATAGCTTCCACAGATTTGTAAGCCATAGCATACATATGACTGTTCTTTCTTGCCTGTGTCAAAAACATCAGATTTCTGTTTTCTTTTTCTACTTTCTACACAACAGCTCAGTGTAATATGTTCTAATTTGACATTTTTTAAAAACAATATGAAGCACAGCCCAACATTTGTAAAAATCATTATGTTTTGTGATTTCTACAAAATTCCTGTATTTCTCCAATAACACCTAAACTTTTTTAAAAAGTTCTTTTCATATATTAAGGTGAGGATCATCTACCTTATTTCTGAGATCTAGAAGTATATCACTTGATGCAGATGCACTACTTCATCATATCTTTATTCTTCCACCTTCTTCTTTATTCCATCTTCTCTTCATGCTTCCATTGCTCATTTTCTCATTTTACTCCCCTAATTTTCTTGCAGTTGCCTCCTTTTCACCATAAATCCTCTTGCTCAAAGTTTCTCCCATTCCTCTGTTCTGGCTCCAGCATACATTTTTCCTTTCTTTCTCTTGGTCACATTCCTCCTCCATTTTTTCTCTTCTCCTTTGATGTCCCAACTCCATTACTATCCCTCTGTCCCTTTTCACCTCCTACTTCTTATCACCTTCCCTTTCTCCTTCTCTGTAAGAATCTCCTTCCCATTTCCTTCTTTCTCCATTCCTGCCTGCTCTTCTGCATATAATTTTTCCTCGCTGATGCTTTTTCACTCTCACTGATCTCATTCCACCATTGCAGCCTGCTTCTTCTATGCCCCTGTATCTCTTACCATTTCTAGCTCGTCCTTTGGTCTGAACAATGGGCTAGGACTGCATCTATTCAGCAGAACACATGGACACAGCAGCACTTTCTTGTTCATGGAGGAAGCCAGACGGGGGAAAGGAGGGTGCACCTGTGGATCTGAGGTAGGTTGTGCTCTGATTTTCTCTAAATTACATAGTTAATTCTGCTTGTTTCCCACCATTCTGATGATGTAGTAAGCAGTGTATAGGACACAGGAGACATCACAGTTCTTGCTTCAAACTATTCAAGTGGTAAAAAAGACAAACCAGTTATCTGAAGAATAGGGAAGTGAGAAGTAAAAGATACTACGAGCCATGTGTGCCTGGAGTTGAGCAGTTTCCCCTTCTGAATGGGCCAAATGAGTTAAGAAGCAGCTTTTTCAATCCCAGAAAAACTGGAAGGATGCAAAACCTGAAAGTCTAGATCAAAACTGGCTTTGCATTCAGACTGCTGTACAAACCAATACACTGTTGGAGGGATTTCAGCTACTAGGACTGCTCTGCCCTCTATTCCTCCATTTGGAAGCTCTAACTGCTCTGTCCATTTTAAAGAGTTGGTCGGCTCTCACTGGGGAAAATATTCTTGATTTTCTTTGCAGCAACCTTAATATGAGAAAGAGCAAAGTCCTACTCACAGCGGCTATCAGGAGATGATGCCTGTCCTTGGTTTCAGCATTCTCAGGCAGTAGAGAACTGAACTTTCTTCTCTTGCTTCCCATTCTTATGCTAACTGCTAGGATATTACAATCCGAAGGATGAAGCTGATTTATTTTAATACAATTCGGCACCACAATACAGTTTTAAGACTGTTATCCTAAGCCAGTTATGGATATCACCCAGAAGCAATAAGATGTAGATCCTCAAATACATTTAGGCTCCTAAATTCCATTTATTTTGGTATGAACTTCACATAAATTGGAAAGGGCCCAATCTGCCCAATTTTTAAAAATCCCAGCTCCACTACTGTCAAAGAGTAAATAGATTTAGATAAGGAATCCCACGATAACAACGGGGGAAGAGAAAGCTTAAAGGATAAGGCTAAGGTCTGGGACTTAAAAATCTCCAGTCATTAGGACAAGATCGTTCAACTTATCCAGGGTAAAACCAATGACAGAATTGCTGCGTAAAGAATCACAGAGCAAAGAAAATTCTCAGGCTAGAAAAGGGCAATACATGGTGACAGAAAAACTTACTTCTTTCATACTACATAAAAAGCCAAGGTGACAATACAAGGAGCCAAAGCAGAAGAAAATGTCAAGCTAGAGATACTGCAGTAGCAGTCAGTCAGAAGACTGTCTTCTTAAGACAGTCCTCTGTCTCCTACACTGTCAGTTCTTGGCACAGAGGTTGCAAACACAAGGGATCTACAATGATCAATGTTGATGAGATTCCAGGCTGGAGACAGCAGCCTGAGGAATGATCTGTAAATTGTCTCGATAATGGAGATTTCTCAACTGAAAGATCTCAACGCAGTATTGCCACTTTGAAGTATAAAATGTGTCAGAATATATCAGACCAATGGCAGCTCTGAACACATAGACAGGTCCAAAAGGGCACAGCCAGATGGAGTCCAGGCAGATGGAGTCACCTCTTTGAACTGGAGAGAGAGCACATTCCTTTTGCTACTGCCACTTCACCTGAAATGCTGTCAATCATCCCTCAATCAGTTAGCACTGCTCTGCCTAATACAGCCCAAGTCCTGCTTTGATCCAAGGACACAGAGATGGCTCATAATCAGCCTGGTATCTATAAGGACACTCAAGTCTTTTTCTGCCAATCTGCTTTCCAGTCAGTCAGCTCCGAGTCTATGCTATCAGCATATCCTGCACTCAAGTGCAGGACTTGGAATTTCCCTCTTCGTAAATTTCATCAGGTTCCTGTTGGCCCATTTCTCTAGCTTGGTGAGGTCCTTCTGGATCACAGAACACCTGTCTGGTCTATTAACCACTCCTCCCAGCTCTGTATCATTTGCAAACTTGCTGAGGGTGAATCTTGTCCCATCATCCAGATCCTTAATGAAGGAATTAAAAGGTATTGGCCCAGGCGTTGTCCAGCAGTTGGCTTGATGTACATTTCATCCCCCAGACCCTCTTAGAAACACTGTGTTAATCTCTATGGCTTTTACTATACTTAATGATATATATGTATAATATATCAGTATATACAGTATAAAAATCTGTAATACTCTGACTCTTCAGCCACTAGCCTTTGGATTTCAAAAAAACACATAGAAATCTGGTTGGAAACTTTTGGATTATTTTAATGGGAGTCATATGTCTTAATTCAGAGATCATTTCAGAGGCTTGTGAATATCATTTTCTTAAACTACCTGAGAATAAGCTTAAACTTTTCTTAAACTACCTGAAAGCTATCTTAAACTAGTCTAAACACTGCAGGGAAAAATACTAACTAAACGTATTGATTTTATTATTGAAATATGACTGCATTTTGTCTGATTTTTAGTGCAAATACATACAGTGCTCAGCAAATTCCATTTTGCAGTTCTTCAAAATGAGTTCTGATCTATGACTACGCTTCCCAAGTACGGTGATAATACAACTGACTAAGTAATAATGACTCTGGAGAAAATTCATTTGGAGACAGGTTACTTTAAATCACTTTAGAGTCTACTGCTATTCCTCAGCATGTCTTCCCTAAAGAGTTATTTGGACTTTCACTCAATTAACTCAGCATCCCCCAAAGTGAGTAAGCCTCCAGATGGTCTCTTCTTTGAGGTACCTAAGATATTTTTACTGGGAGGGGGATGCAATTTCTTTCAGACTGCATCTGTGAGACATTTAGGAAGTTATATTGGTGCTCACAAAATAACGATGCCTGTCCTGAAAAATCATCCTGCTCTTTTATGAAAGTCTGTTTTAATTGGCTGCCTACCTAGTGTAGCTGTCTTCTCAGCCCACATTTTCGCCTGAGCTGGGCTGAGATCTCAAAAATGGAAGAAGAAAATGAATTATTTAAACCTTCATGTAAAAAACCACATAATTCTCTTGCCATTACACTGATTTTACATTAGTTTATTCAGTTTACCTTTTATGTTAGTGCATTTTATGAAGTCACTCTCTATTTACAGCACTGTGAGATGTCAACCAGACCTTAGGTGCTTTCTCAAACTTAGATAGGTCTTCATTGTGATGTTTGGATGTAGCACTAAACCTTCTTGGACCATGTTATATTTGAATTTATGGTAAAGCTGATTCTGCATCACAAATCTTGGATCTGAATCAGAACCCTCAGAACCTACTGAAACTGCAAACTCAGTAACCACTTGAAAAGCATTGATCACGCTTTTCCATGGGGTCTTCTGAAGCAAGCCTTTGGCAGATTTTAAAATATTACATGAATACAGTGTAACAATGTCCTACAAATGAGTGAAATTTCCACTGATATTTATGAATGTCAGATAAGACTCTTTAAAATGTATGTGAAAAACTCAAGTAATTCTTTCTGGACTTCTGCCAAAAATCCAAACCCAATTTCTGTTACATTAATTCAAATGACAAAAAAAGTGATTGCATAGTTTAAAACAAGATTTGGCTCATATATTTTAAAATGTGGACTGTTCCAGTTGTGATTGACAACAGACAACTAAAAAAAAAAAAAGCAGAAATATATTTAACAAGTTTCCAGTTAGATAACATTTCTTTTAAAAGTATCCAAATTTACCACTCAACCCACCTTCCATTTCAGAGCAATATCACTTTGGTATCACCTTGGATACTAACAGAAAGAATTACAAAAGTTGTCTTAAATACTCTGTTCATAAATTTGAAGGTTTGTCAACCTCCATCACAGTTCCAGTGATTTGTGCAGAAACTGACACTAAATTTACACCAACTAATCTTACTGCATCCTTATTTGTGTGTTCTTCCATTTTCCTTTTCTCCCCCTTCTTCAGCTGTTTGCTTTCACCTGTACTCAGGCTTCTCAGCCTTGCTCACCGATGCTGTAAGGGCAGTACTGTTGCCTGACAGTTCTGTAAATGTTACTGTGCCTGCCTTCGGATATATCAAGTGGCCTATTAAGGCAGAGTATTTGGTTTGAAAGGAGGAGATCCAACGTGAAGAGTAGCACACTGATTTATTTCACCATTCTAATTTTAATGTTCTCATAGTTGCCAACACAAGAATCACAGAGACTCTGCTGAAAATACACTTCCCTGTTGAGAATACACCTGCCCACTGGCCTTCCTGTCTAATCACAACAGAAAAAGACGGGGAAAGATTGAGTTGTCTTAGAGAGGCTCTTCAATCTCATTTTTCAGTTGTATAGCTTTTTTGTCCCACTCTCCAATTTCCTGGGTAATAATATCACCCTCAGTTTGAAAAAGAAAGAATTATTTATGTGCCAGAACCCTGAAATGACAATTCTTTTTTAAAAGCTAAAATTTCTTGGGTAAGAAACTTCAGTTATCAGATTTTCTGTGCACTCTGCTGCAGCATACTGTTATTAAACTTTACCGCCGAGTGTGAAAAACATGACACATTAATCAAATAGTTTTATAAACAGTACAGATGCTTCCCGTGAAAGGACTGGTCAGAGACATCTACTCACAAGCCCTGCTAAAATATGCTGAAATGAGGGTAGTAAGGTCCTTATTACTGATATAAAACTTTTCTTGCCACGTGTCTCGTGATTGTATTTTTTGCTGTTGCTTTTTCACACCAAACACATCATTGAAATGCAGCACTGGGTTCAATGAAAAGCATTTCCTGATAGTGCAGGCAGTACATTACAGAAACGCCTTCCTCTGGAGCAGTGGGAATTCAAACCGTCACAAGCTACTGCCACCGTACACTGTAATTAATGAAGGATTGCAAAAATTGTTGCTGTGCTTCCTCTTCCATGCATGTGTAGAAAGAAAAGTGTGCATCTCCAGAGCAATTTCGTGTGTACGTCTAGAAAAGGAGAATAAGGATCTAGATTTAGACGTGCTCCTGTCCTCAGCATACTCTGGTGGTTAGTGCTGAGTAGCAGCACACTCAGCATGTTAGCGCTTTTGTAAGTCTCTCAGCAGCAGTTTAATGCCTAACAGTGAGTTAAGGAATCCAATCAGGAGGTCAAGATCTTAACTATTAGGTGGTTTAGTTCCTCTTATTTATCTGGCCTAATGAATTTGCAGGTGTTCTTTAGGGAGATGGAGAGGTAGGATGTTCACAGGGATCATTGGGAACTCAGCATTCCCATGGACCAGACCAGTTACCAGAGTGAATATGTTTCCTCACTAGTAATTCTAGTGTAGAATTACTATTCACTTAGGTGTACACTCCCGCCCTTCCACATACTTTGCATTAGTCTGTCCAATTTTATGCTGCTTCTCCAGGAGGTATGCGATCCACTCTTCCAGCCACGCAACTGAAAGGCAGAGGTGGATCTTCAGACATGGATGATAAATCAATGGGCTGCTAATTTTATGACGCAAAAATCTCACACTTTTTTTTTCCTTTTTTGTGAGATGCTCTGCAGTGGCAGTACATCTGATTTTGGCCAGAAGTGGTTTGGCACTGCTTTTTGTAATCTGGCACTGATTTTTGTAATCTGGAGAGTAATCTGAAGACAAGTGTCTCCATTTTTCCAGAGGCGTAAAGTGAGCAAGACAAATGGAGACTAACAAAAAGGTTCACTACAGCAGGAAAAGGAAAGCAGCTGAAGGGTTTTGGAGGGGTCTTCTGCCTTGGTGAATGAAAGCTGTGAGAGCACAGTGGTCGGAGGATTCTCGATCTCCAAGGCCTGCTTAGTCCTAAAGAGGACCCAAATCTCTGACTGTTACACAGAGCTGACTGATCTCAGCTTTCCTGCACAAACCAGCCAGGCTGTTGTAGTCTCTTGTACGACTAGCTCTGCTAGGCAGCACGAGGCATCCCAGCTCTGCAGCCCTGGAATTTTCATGAGAAGTCCATATTGACTCGCCTTCTCAGGGAAATTTGCAAAATTATATACTAACCAGTCCCTCCCTTACCGCTGATCTTTGGAAATGATACCGCGTATCATCACTGTATACTTGAGAGATGGCATGGCCCACTACAACAAAATATCAATGATGATCACCTCATGGTTTGGAGTGACAAAGCTTACAGTACTTACAGACAGGAATCCTTGGGACTCTCTGCATGTCCATCTTTCTTCTTCACCCAAGTGATACTGCTGTGTTGGTCAGGAAGGAGCTACATTAAAAATTAAATAGCTATGTGTTGTTGAAACAGAGTTTTTGAAGAAGTACATCATGGATATGGGTGCAGGCTATACAAAACTGCTTTCTGAGATGTGCGTAGAAGACCGAGTGCTCTGAGGTTATTATGATGATGCAAATATGACAGAGATATGCAAATATGCCTGGGAGAAGCCTGGTGCAGGTCCTTGGAGGTCAGATCATTGCCAGCTCCAAGGCACCCAAAAACCACACCAGCGGTTACCTTCTGTAGAGACATTGTGTTAAAGAATTTGTGCTGGTGTGCCACTGAAACATTGAGATAGAACAGGTGAAAGTAACCAGCCCCAGGATTACTGTGTGAAGAAAATTTGCTTTGCATACATGTCCCATCTTGCAAATGTGAAAGGATGCCTCTCCCGCAAATTTATCCTGCACTGACTTCACCAACAAGACTAAGTGGTAAGTGGCACTGTGATCTGTACGTGGAGAGTATACTATTTCTTCTATCCTTTTCAGATCTCATAAAAATAAAATAGTGAGCCTATTGGGTCATGTTTTCATTGCTCAACCATGCCTAGAAGGTGGAAAACCAATCCATTATGGGAGATATCAAGAAACAACTGGAAAAAAACTTAAAATATCTTGCACCACTACCACAAAAACAAACAAACAAACTTTAATAAAATCAAGGCTGCTTTTCTTTTTTCTTGTTCTGTAAGCAGCAAGCAAAATTCATGCCCATTACCTTGTCTTCCAAAAATAATCAAAGAAATTCAGAATAAAAGCATGTCCATTTTTTCAGAATAAGAACAGCACTGTAAAGGCCCAGCCTTCCTGGAGGTTCATCTGGCAATTCCAAGGCTCTCAAAGTTACACTGTACCAAAAGAATTTATAAAACCAGAAGACACCAGGAATCTTTGTTTCAAAAAAACCCATCAATTGCAGTTAGATTTCTTACTTTAAAACTGAAAAACAAGCTAAACCATGGTCATTCAAGGTCATTAGATAGATAGAAAAATCATATTACATTTTCTTCTTAAGTACTTCAAAATGCAGTAACAGAAGATACAAGGCTCCTTTCTTGGCTGTTTCCCACAAGCACTCAAAGGAGCCATGCAGTAGCGAAGGAGGGGAAACTTGCAATTTCCTTGTTCAAGGGGCTGTTCTGTACTGGCTCTACCCCCAGTGTGACCTGGATGCATCTCAAGACTGTCTAACCCGTGCTGAATGTCCAGTGTCCCCCAACATGTTCCCTACAGAAACTGCACCAGAAGACAGTGGCAAATCTTCCTCTGTTCACAAAAGGATGTAGCCAAATGGCAATGTGCAGCCAGAAAAAATCTCCAGTTAGCTGCTGATGGAAGCTTCTGAGACCCTCTGCATTGCCAGCAGATGCTGCCTGCAGCTTTTATAGCAATGTTTGTGGGAAGCAAAGCTCCAAAATTAACTTCATATAATTAAAGGCCTCTCTCATTTTCTTTACAAATCTCCTGGAACATGGCATCGCCCAAGTATTAGTCGTGCATCACTATCAAGCTTAGAGCTTGAATAAACAAGAAAAAAATCACAGATAAGCTCTTTCTGACTCATGAAACCCAAAAGTGAGCTGGGATGTAACAAGGACTGAACTGTGGCATGTCCTGTGATAAGGGAGAGCTTTTTCTGGGAAGGCCCTTGGTTTTGATTTGCTAATTTCCTTTCTCTACAGCATTGGCAATAACAAGGGGCTTTTTTTGAACTTTTACTGCATGTGTGCAAAATGTCTTATGTCTTCACTGATTCAGGCGCTTGCAGGGTGTGGATGGCACTTTTACCGTCAGCACTAGCCAACACTTTCCCACTGTTTCAATGTTTTCTGTCACTCTACGTCCTGCATTGCTAGCTTAGGTAACCCGTCATGTCGGCCCATATTACCACCAGGGGACATTAAAAAAGAGCTAAAAAGAAGTTAAGCTTGGAAGAGAGCTGGCTGGATCTCTAAAGACAGTGAGATCATTAATGTCACCCACGCTAAGCCAGCTGCATTTTAGTGGCCAAATTCTGGTCTGATTTACATTTATGTAGATCCGGATAAACTCCTGGGAAGTGAAGGGAGTTCCTGTGGAGGTGCATCACAATAAGGCAGAAACAGAATATACCCCTTTGTTTAAGTTCCTCACAGTTTCAAGAGTACAAATGAGCTGGGCAGGCCCTGTTTTAGGCTTATGAACTCAACGGAAAAAGTAATCCAGAAAGACAAAGGTTTCTTAGGACTCTTATGCAGCCACCAAACCCACAAATAGGATACTACCAGATTATAACTCTTAGAGTAGCCATCCTGGGAGAAGAAATCAAACTCCAACAGTGCAAAAGGGAAAATCAGAATCATCTACTTTCCCTTCTGCATAATAGGTTTTCTTTGTATTTATTTCCACTTGGAAACACGTTGTGATTTTGACTCCTTAACACGTAAAATACATTGTAAACTAATTTTTGTGAGAAACAGCATTTCCTCAGATTCTGCACAGCAACAAGCATGATGAACTAAGAGTTACCCACTGGAAGTGATGCTTTGCATCATAAAACTCATAAAGTACCACTTTTTCTCTGTATACAACACAGTACCAGCTTTCACTGCTTGTTTCAACATATTTTTAATGAGACAGAAGACTGAATAACAGAATTCCATGCCAGTCATAACATTTTTAAGGATAGAAGCATGGGAGGAATAGAGGTCATTGCTGTTGGAGGAGAACACTCTATTTCACAGTGGCAAGATGCAAGAAGGAGAACTGGAAACAAATGGCTCCATCTCTGGCTCCCATGCTGCACACGGTAATGCTGCCTATGAATTGTCAGTGACTGGAAGTCTCCACTGATGTCAGGCTGTGAAGAGACAAGTGTCTCCATTTTTCCAGAGGCGTAAAGTGAGCAAGACAAATGGAGACCAACAAAAATGTTCACTACAGCAGGAAGAGGAAAGCAGCTGAAGGGTTTTGGAGGGGTCTTCTGCCTTGGTGAATGAAAGCTGTGAGAGCACAGTGGTCGGAGGATTCTCGATCTCCAAGGCCTGCTCAGTCCTAAAGAGGACCCAAAATCTCTGACTGTTACACAGAGCTGACTGATCTCAGCTTTCCTGCACAAACCAGCCAGGCTGTTGTAGTCTCTTGTATGACTAGCTCTGCTAGGCAGCACGAGGCATGTAATCCATGGGCCAGGAAAAATTTTGCTGTGTCTTCCTCTACCCCACTTGTCTTGGTTTCCCAGGACTGAAGTAGCTTGTCATGGACAGAACCAAGTACAATCCAATCCTGAGCCACAGGACACAGTCACAAAGATTTGATATGTACAGCTTGGTTTCATCTCCAATTCTCTTGCTTCTCCCCCAAATATAGATATAACCAGCTCTGAAGCAGTCGCATCCACTCAGCTCTCTGCCTCTCCACAGCAGCATGGTCCCATGTTTGCTGCCACAGAGGGAGAACAGTCCCAGGCTCATGCTGTCCTGAGAAACAAGCTCGGGTACCATCTGGGAGAGTGTTGTGTAGCTCAGTTATATAAATGCCATAGGCTCAACTAACAAACACACCCCAACCCTCACTGCAGCCGCGATCATTTTATTGGTATACACATGGCCCTTCAGAAGGCTGAGAAAGCAGGAGGGTCTGCAGGGCTCAGCAGTAACAGCACTGACTTGGACTCCCCCTCTGCTAGCTGCTGTGGGCACCTACTCCTCCGTCTTAGTGCTGCAGTGCAGACCAGACTGTCCCAACAAAAGTCCTGCATAGCAATGCTCTGAGGATCCTTGTCTACCATGATGATTGTCTTTCC
>NW_010426341.1:56544-57844 GCF_000710305.1 Buceros rhinoceros silvestris | reverse complement strand
CTTTCCCTAAAACTGTCAAGGTCAATATTTAAGATGATGTACAAGAAAGATGGACAACAAAAATTCCTCTTCTGGAGAACCCTGTGAGGAAGTAATCTGCCAGAGGAGATGGGGCAGATTTCCTAAAGACACCCTCCTAAACATCATGTCTGAAAAACAATGATGCAGCCAAGCAAAAGCCCCTACCCCATCCCCACAGGAGAACAGCCAGGTGACCCAGTCAAATCTGCTTCTGGAGGCAGAAGCTGGTCAGACTTGAAGCAATGTACAGTCTTTGGATAGACACCAAGTAGATAGTTTTGAAAAGAAATAGTTTAAATAAATAGTTTAAATTCAACTAAGAAAAAGACACAGAGCACCTATTTCTTGAGCCCTCTTACCATTTCCTTGTTTTATCCATTGAGGGCTCAGCAGGGATGCTATCCAATTCCCTTAATATCGCCAGCAGTCTTCGGAGTTCAACATGGCTAGTAAATGTCAAGGCTTCCAGGGTATCTGTGATATTTGAAACAGAGCTTTAGTTATGGACATTTATTTATAGAGCACTTTCAGCCCAAACTTCCAAAACACAGACCACAACTCCTGTTCTGGTACTAACAGGAATCCCTTCACTGGTCCCTGGATTAATAAAACCTCTGGCAAGACAGCAGCAGCAGCTCTTAATACAGCAGCTCTGTACTACAGTATGAGACAAGCAAGGAATAATAACGTATCTAACTAAATTACATGCAAATGTCAGTTAGGCAAAATACAGATACCAAAACGGAATTGGGACAGAGCCCTTATGTTAACACCCAAGCTTTTGGTCAAAGTGCCAAAGTGTTTCTGAAGGTTAAGGGTAGCCAAAACCATGGTTTTACAGCTCATCCACAAGCCCATAATGTTTGCATTGACTAATGGATTGTATAATGACTACTATTTTAGTGATGTGTTGCAGCTCTGCATACTATGAGATTTTTTAAATAGTAATGGTGCCTGTCTTAAAATGTTCTGTCATTCACTGCTGTTGTTTTTCCCAGTTCTGGGTGGGTTTAGTCCATTTAAAGTCTTGCAGGCACTCTCTTTTTTCTGTGTCTCTGATAACAAGCATTTCTGCAAGAGTTGGTCATTCTGGCAATAAAATCAAGACAGACAGATCAGGCAGTTTTCAGAGAGGAGCTCTTAGATGTAAGGAAAGGCAGATTTTGCACTCTGGTCTGCAGTAGTTCACTGCAATTGAAGGACAATCTGTGTGACCTGCTCATAACAGATTTTGGAAAGTCGCTCTTTTTTTTTGGGGGGGGGGGGGGGGGGAGGAGCG
>NW_010426341.1:46400-56474 GCF_000710305.1 Buceros rhinoceros silvestris | reverse complement strand
GGGGGGTGTTAGGCGAGTACAGGTGAAAAAAAAATGTGAGCTGCAGAATTTATTACAGTCTATTGAGCACCAGGGGAGAGTAATTATAAAGCTTCAGTACAAGACTGACACCATCTGGCTACTACAGAGTTTGCAGGCTTAACAAGATTTGTATGAAATACTGCTTTTATACTCGGGAAAAACCAGCATTTCAACCTCCAGTTCCAAGTGGAGAATCCCCGGTGGTCATCCAGCACCACCTGTGTGTACCCTGTGGAAGCTGGAAAAGCTGAGGGCTCCTTAGCAGCAGGCACCCCCCTTCCATTGCTGCTTCCAGGGTAGGGGCAGTTATTTTATTACCACAGCTCTGTGACGTTCCCAGCTAAAATCTGTTATCTAACATATGCAGTTTCTAGTAAATACTGATTTGGCTTTTTTTTTATATCAGCAGGGTGAACCTCTAGCTTTCACAGGAACAAGCAAGCAAATAAGGTGAGAGGCAAGAATGTTCTTTGAGAAACCATAACATTTCTCCAAGTAAATCAGCCAAGGCTTAAGCTAATGCACTTAAACTATGTACTCAAGTCAATGAAATTGCTTGCATTCTTAAACTGAAATGACTGGATAAGCACCTCCAAACAACAGTTTGAAAAAGAAATTTAACCAAATATGGTCTATTATTTGCCCAAATCATGTACTGATCTTCAATTCACAGCTAATGAACTACATTCAGTCAGGAAAGAAAAATAAAATAACCACCAAAATTACACTGCAGTAGAATACTGGATGGCAAGAAATAACTTCTCACTCCTCTAACTGCTTTTTCCCAGATGCTTGCAGCTTACTTATTTGTATCTATTTGGAGCAGGATTACTCCTTCTTTGCACTTTCCCAGAAAGGAGTAAAGCTGACTGCTTTCTCAAACTCACTGAGTCAGGATGAGTCAGACCACAAGGATGGGAAAGGGGCCCGGCAAGAACTTCTCCCTGCAGAGGGCTTGAGGAAGAAGAGGGTTTCAAGTCCCACACTTCCTTTGTGGAGCTTTTGCCAAGATGCCACAACCATATTGCTTTCCCCTGCTCAGATCAGCAGCAAAGAAATTTAATTTAGTCCTTGTTAATTGATAAGGTGAATATTTGCATTTTGTGGGAAGGAGTAGAATTATGTAATCAACAATAAAGAGTATGACCTAAAGAAATCATCATTACAATTATACAGAGAGATACTTGAAAGATATTACAAGCAGATGGAGAAATAGGATTTTCAAAAGTACAAGGTTTCCTTAATAAGAACTCCATCTGGGATTTAAAGTTCGCAGCTTTTTCTAGTTTCCATAGAAAACTATTTGCATATCTTAACATAATTCAGATTATTACTGTGTGTCCACGAGATTTACTAAAGGAGTCTTCAAATTCTACCCAAAATTCTTCACAGTGTGTATTAAGTTCAAATTCGTGTGCTTCATCTTAAAGAGATTCATTTTTTCCTTCCTTGCAATTCTGAAAATTGAATACGGGAGTAAAGTAAGTAAGAATTACGAAATCCCAAACATACTTCCCTTCCTAAAAAATGGGCTTGTGGGAGCCTGTTTCCCGAATACATCTTGGAAAACAGCCATCACCAGAACTACAAACTAGAGCTATGTGAGTATCTGTGTGGTTTAGTTGCCAAAAAATGATCAAATAATGAAATAAAAACCACTTTGACCTGAAATGAACTTCTCTCATTTCCTTGGAAAAACAGACAGAACAGTTCAAATCATCTGAGGACCAAAAAGAAATGAAGTGTCTTTTTTTCACACTTTATGGCTTTTTGTAGTGTATTTAGCCTACTACAAACATTTGCATTTGCTAGCATACAATCTTTTTGCTGAAAATAAGGTAACTAGTTTTAATCTGGTTACCAGATTAAATAAAAATGCTTCTCCCAGTGCTTGTTTTTCTGTGACTTGTCCTTCAGGAACTTAGTGCTTCTGACCATGCCCCATTAACAACATCGCAGCAGTTCTGTGAGACGGAGTCAAATGTTGCTGTGAGGAGTTGTTGCTCTGCACCTTGCTGGAGGGCACTGGGCTGGGCTGGACTCTGCTAAGGATGCACCTCTTTTCCGTATGGTAGTTCCTGGCTGCATTTTTGTGCAGTTTCCTAGTTTGTATCATAATGGGCTAGTGACAATTTATTAAAAATTCACACAAGCATTTCCATGAGTTCACACTCTGTTCTTATCACAGATGGACCCAAATTGCAAAATCTGGATTCTGAATTAAATATTCTTTTGCTTTGGTATGTCAGATGCAAGGTCTTGCCTTTACTAAGGGGAAAAAAAAAATAAAAGAGAGAAAGAAAAAGAAAAAATAGAAAAAGGTGTGTTCTTATTTTGCGTTAGTTAACTAAAAGTAAAATCCTAGCAAAGGCAAAGAAACTCTTAGGCTTCACTTGACTTCTCTACAGTCCGCAGCTCAGTATTGAATTTATTTAAGGGCTACAAACTGCCCTGTCTTCACTGGAGTATTATTATGCATTAACTGGCTTTTTATTTTTTTTCCACTGAGGCAAATACCCAAGTACCTGAACAAGACCTAGCTCCAAACTCAAAAAAACAGAAATATTAAAGCACTGGATGTTAAGACACTTATCATTTGGTTGTGCTACCAGCACATTATCAGAGGCAATACCAACAGAGGAGCCCAGGATGAGAGCTATCACTCAGGTCTCCTGTATCGAGGGGAGAACGAAGGAATTCTGCAGAAGACACTAGTATTTCGCTGCTTTGCATGCACTAATAGATCACCTCATTTGGCCTATGCTGGTTTGTGACCAGGGCCAATAATATCATCATTTTTTTATGCTGATGTTTTTGGCTGGTTTGTCTATTATGATATAAGGAAGGGAAAATGAAGACCAGTCAAAATGTACCATAAATGAGATGATAATGATGAAAACACTGTAATTTCAAAGAACGCCTTCTGTGCCCAGCAATGCTTGCAATAAGAGGAACATATTTTGCAGTACTGCCAGATCCCATAACAGTGCCCAGGACCAGCATTGAGCAGGGCTGCTTCCTCCAAAGATTCCTACATCCTTCCATGGTATATTTAACATTCAGTAATCTGTTAGGAAGAAATTTATTTTAAAACAGAGTTTAAAATAGAAAAGATGATTATGACACAATTATGCAGAAAGAGAATGGCACAGAAGACTTCACAGAGAGGAGTATAGAGGAACTCAACAAAAAAAAAAGTTAACTGTTACAGCCAGCATCCTAACAGATACCTGAATGGGACTGCTACGGCTTGCTGCTCTGTTTCTGTTCAACTTCAATCACACTAAAAGGTCCTTCTGTTGCATTCTGAACCATGCAAAGGGTTAAATACATATGCTGTGAACAGTTAAAATTAATTGGATCACAAATATTGCAACCAAGGCCAAAATCTTTGGATTGCAGTGTCAGCTTTACGACAGTACTTTGTAGCACAAAAGGTATCTATTTCCATTTCATAAGCATTTTTTATTTGTTGTGCATTTTGTCTATCTTTTGAAGTCCACAAAACCTTTCAGCACAGCATGCTCTATCACCAAACAATTTTTCCTTTAGAGTTTTCTTTGGATATTCCTTAGAAGACTGTCATTGCGAAATTTGTACTGATCCATGATTTACCATGATTTATGCTTTTTCCGTGTACCAAGCAGACACATACTAATATACTGCAGCATATGCTCTACGTACCATGTCTAAACAAAACACAAACACACAGTCTATTAGATGCCTACAAAGCTTACCATATTAGATCATCTACATTATGTTCAAATGACTCCTCTCCTGCAAAGCTTTAAGAGCCAGCATAAGCCCAGAAGCAATCAGAAGGAAGCCAAGACCTAGAGGAGATCGATAGGAAATTTTAAATTCAAAGTCTTTGAATCCAAACTGCTGACATAGATAGCGGGGTGGGGAGAAGGGGGGAGGGAGGGTAAAGTAAACCAGTTAATGGCTCTTTTAAGGAAACACTCCAGGTATTTTTTATCACGTAATGAAGCTTTTTTATATAAGCAATATATATGTAATTTTATTCACTCTTTTCCACATTCTGTCTGCTGGTGGAAATGTGATCATTTATAGACCAACAAACAAAAGTTCTCAAAAGAAAAAAATGTGAAGGAATGCACTATAGACATCACTTTTTAAAAACACAGTTGACTAAGTATTGAACATTTGACATTGAGTACTGTGGGGATAGACTTCATATCAGAACATCTTTTCTTTGTTTTTATTTTTAAGCAGTGGCTAACTATAGAAGCAGCACCACATTTATGCTACCATAATTAATGTGGTGACAGCTTTTCCATTACAAATTTCTGTTTTCAGGGATTTATAACTCATCTGTAGAAGGCTCTTCCAGGCAAAAAACTTTTTGAAGTGCAAAGATCAAAGATCACATTAAGCTTCATGTTTAAAAGAAAACTGTACCTTTTTTCTTCAGCACAGCAAGCCGAAAGTTCAAAACAGCAGTGAAAGGATAAATGGGCCTGTCCTGCTTTATTTCAGCTTCACATTGGAAGGCGTGATAGACTTTATATTTTTAATAGTAGACATTAATATCAGAAGAACACTAAACTGCTTTTGAGGCAGCAATGAAGGCTGGCATTCACTATCACAATTTAAATCAATTCAGTTCCTTACAGGACAAGATTGTTTCTAAAGAGTTTCAGAAATAACATTTTTCATTGAAATTTTGGGTAAACTTCAATTTCAGAAGAGCTATAACTTTGCTCCCAGCAGCTTGTACACAGCAAAGATTTGGTTTCATCAAGGGAATGTTTGGGATAAATAAAGCCAAGGTTTATTTAAATGTTGAGGAAAATGAACAATACTAAAAAAAAGCAGAAGATGTATTAAAGTGGCCTAAAGTATATTACCTAAATCTTGTTAAACAAAACAAAACAACCCTCTTAAAGCACTCCTATGTGTCTGTATCTTCACTGAGGTCTGTATTTTCGCAAGGCTGGAGCTGAAATACAGGGATATCTATACAAGCAAAAGCAGATAGGGATGAAATCCGGAGTGACAAACTATCAAAAAGGAATCTACATAATCTGGCTACAAAGCAGCACTGTGTCTATGCCACTTGATCACATGTATTTTTGTGTGTTGTTTCTTCTTTTTGTTTTTAAACATGTGCAATAGTTTTGATGTTACAGGTTACATATAAAATAATAGGTTTCTTTATTTCTATCTAGCTATTCATTTAGGAACTATATGAAAATTCTGCACCCCAGCTGTATTTTGTAAGCACAAAATAGATCTGCCCTCCAGCTGCAAACGATCCAAACCCTAACACGTCACTTCCCTACCAAAGACACGTGCATTTAAGAAAATCAGGAGCAGTGCCCAGAAAAAATCTAAACCGTTCACTTGAATGACACCAGCAATGAGCACTGCACATACAGAGTTTATAACTTCTGTTGTTCTATAGCAAGGGCTAGATTATTTGGTTCATACTCACATATTACAGGTCATTACAGGTTACCCTTCTTAAAAGGTTAAACATCTAATTTTAGGACTCAAAAGGCCCAAGCTGAGCTAAACTGCTTAGCACATGAAGTTTTCTACTCTTTCCTTCACCCAAAGGTTCCTGCTGCTGTAGCCCGGCAAAGGGATAACTGTAGCAACCTGCAGCCTGTTGCTCCCTCTTCAAAAAAGAAGGAGGGAGGTGGGGATGCACAGCTGTACGCAATATCACCCCCGAACACAGAGGCATGATCCTAGCCTGGGCTCACCTATTAAGTACTTTTAGACCAAAATATTCTTAACTTCAATTAGTGATTCTGTTTACAGTAGGGGAAATCTAAGATTCACCAGTGTCCGGGGCCCTTTATAAGATATAATAATGAAAGTATTTCTATTGCTAACCTTAGTATTATCCCCTGCATTTCCTGTGTATACAACAATGACTTCAAACACAAGTTCAAATATCAACAGCAGCCCCTTTTATACCAAGAGTCAGGGCATTCTCACAGAACACCAGTGAAGTCAATAGAAGAACCAAGAACAAGTTTTGGCCTTTCCATCGCCTCTGCCACCTAAAATACACTTACCTTTTCTCACTGTGGGGCATGTGAGTCATCTTCAGGAGAAAGTGGTGATAAAAGACCGCTGATCAGCTGTGGAAAGTTCTCCCCTTGTATGTACCTTCCTGTCATTGCATTAGTCTTGTCTTTGCTGCCTGTCATGCTTCAGTTGTCTGGCCTTTGATAGGTGATGCTTTGGGAGCTATGATCTGAAGCATGTCAAAAGGGAAGCAACATGCCAGGGCAGAGCTATGTTTTTTCTCATTCTCATGAAAACTTTTATTGAACAGGTGTCCATTTAAAAAAAATCCTACTGCAATATATATTGGGGTCAAATATCCCGAAATCAGAGACCTGTCAATGCTCTCCAGCACAACAATATTTGTGCAATGCCATGAGGTGCCAGAGTTAGTTAACCCAGCTGTCCTGCTATAACACACCGCTAACACGGGTAATCACCACCTAACACTGAGCTTCTGTGCAAAAATTAGAGACCCAGATACTTGCAGCTTTTCTCCTGGCTAGGTACTAACACCAACTTTGTTAGCTATATGCAAGGATCACACCAATTCAACTAAAACTTTTTAAACTGATTTAGATAAAATCCATGCAATTCCCATTTGCTGCTTGAAGAAATGCATTTGATTTGATGTATATTAATTTTAGGCACTGGTACAGATTGATAAGTTTTTACAAAAGGGACCAAGTCCCAGATTATATAAATCAATTTGAAAGTTGATTGAAAATCTCTTTGTTTCCACACTGGGACTGAGACTGACAAATGTTGTCTTTTTCTCCTATAGCTATATTCACTGAAATGATTAGTGTCACGTAGCCCTGATTACTGTAGAGAAAACAAACCACTTCAATGTTTTCAGTGCCAAAGAGCATGGTATGCAAGTATGCTGCAAACTTTACTAAAAGATTTCTCACAAATTACTGCACAACTTTCTTACAAATGCAGAAACCGTTTCTCTTATCAAGTTAAGAAGATTATTTTTGCATTATGTCAAGGGCTGACTCAAACACTTCAAAAGCAAAAACTAGGAGAGGAGGGAAATGTCTGGAAAAGAAAATCTTGTTGATTTCTGCTGAGTTTCTGGAGTGTCATCTATTATTACAGCTCTGCTTTGTAATGTGTGTCTTGTAGGCGCCACTGCGCTACACTCTAAATGGAAGATATGGTCCCTGAACCAGCAAGTTTCCATTTGGTTTTAGGTTTTGGAGTAGATGGAATACACAAGAAAAAGATAGAGAGGACAAAAATCTAGAGCAACATGTCTCACAGATATACTTTAATCTCAGTTTGATTATAATGAAGAACAAAGATTAGAATTTTTAACTCATCTGCAAGACCAGATGAGTTAATAAGCTTGAGCTCTTCTTTCAGAAGGACTAAGCATTGCAAGGCCTTGCAATATAAAAGACAACCACTTAGTTTGGTCCAGATGCTGTAGTATACATTAATACCAACTTAATCAATATTATGATGATAAGGAAGAAAAACCCAAAGAAATGCAAACCTTGAAGGCCCATCCTTTACAATTACTGATCTGCTTTTGTACTTCACTTTACACTAGCGTTTTATGGCCCCCTATGGCAGTGGCTTATCTGATGCATGAAATATTGTAGGTTGTGTTGAATTGTTTATTACTGTCGGTTGAGAAAATAAAAAGGATATGTGAAATTCATAATACGATTATGTTGGTGGGTTTGTTTAAGCCAAAAGATAATACTCAGCTAGGACACCCATGGAACATAGCAGGTTCAAGTCTGTGTTTGACATTTAAATCGCCATCATGTGGGAGATTTTTCGCTGAGCGTAAAGCCATGGGACTCTCTTGATCACTTCTGGGGTATAATTTATTTAAAAACTCCTCAAAGACCAGAAGAATTTTCTCACCCATCAGGCCATAGGATTAATCTCCTGATTTTTCCTATCCAGTACCTCAACAGATCCTGCTGCACTTTTCACACATAAAATGAGATTAAGACTGAGACAAAGAAACCTCTTCATCCAGTGCTGAATTTTTGCAGTCACTTTGATGAAATTTGGTAACTGTTTAATAACAAGGGAAGCGAAATTCAGTTTAAAATGGGAGAAGGAAAAGGATGTCATGAGACTGTGAAAGGGGAAAAGGGGCATGTGTCATGAGCCACTTAAAGCATCTTCCACTGAGACGTTCATCTGTCCTCTCTCTCTTGATTTTGTTGTGCTGGACCTACAAGTTTCAGGCTTCAGCCATTTTCTCTAGCCCTGCACAAAATTGCAAGGTCTCTGCCCTCATGTTCTCCCTTGAGAGACGAGTCCCGCCAGACACTATGAAAGACATGGGTGCTCATTCCCTTCTGTAAATACTTATTTTGCTATACTCCCCGGCATCCTGACTCACCTTATCAGGAGCTTCTCAGGCTGAAAATGCTCCCAGAAACATTCATCTCACCAAAAGGTACAGGTCAGCAGAAGCACAAACATTTCCTGGGTGACCCCAGGCAGTTCATTCACTTTTCTATACTTTCTTTCTTCACCTGCAAAACGTGGCTAATAATACCTTTTTTCGCTACTCTTATCTGCTTTTTTCTAAGGTTTCAGTCTTACTATAAAAGGTAAGAACAAGGAAACACCCATTCAGAAATATAAAGACCTCCTAGCTTTTAAACATTCTGGGTTTCCCTGCCCTTGAAAAAAATTCTGTCCAAAGCTAAGACTCATCTTCATTACCAAAGGTCTGCATAACTGTTTATATCTGTGTACAGCACCTAGCACAGTGCATCTACAGTCTTGGCTCAGGAGCCTTCAAAGGTGCCATAACACCACTATTAGATGCTATATAACAATTTTCTCTATTGCTTTTAAAAACATATATTAACAGATACATGCACAAAGTTATACCTCTAGAAACAAAGAATGCTGGTCATGGTTTCAGCTAGTGGGACTCTGTCATGGAGATCCACACCTGAAGAGTACAGCATTAGCAAAAGCATTGTTAAACAAACAGAAGAAGTTATGCCTCCACTCAGTGCAGGATTAAGCTGCAGATTTTTTTTTTCTTGAGTTAAGAGTAGATGAGTTAGTAGTAGAAGAGCAGATGTTAAATGCTGTCATAGGATCAAAAATCATTTAGAGAAATTTATGACAGAAAAATCCATAAAGGGCTGTTAAAAACAAACACACTACGCCCACTTCAGGAAGCCCTTGGCTGGCTGGAAGAATGTTCTGATATTTATCACTGGATAATTATCCTGTTCCTATGCCTTTCCTTAGATATTTCTATGACAACCTACTGAGATGAAGGGGCACAGCTGGGGTGAGATGAAGACATTCAATTGCTCTTACAGAAGGATCAGTGTGCCTAGAGATCAGCTGAACAGTCTATGGGATTTCCAACAGTTCATGGTAAAGAAGGCTTTGGATCATCAGCAGAAGAGTGATTCAGGCATCTGACCATGCTATGAAAAAAAGAAAGACGAGGAGGTGCTTCACAGTTCTCTGCACTGCGATAACGCTGTTCTTGACCTCACTGGAAGTAACTGGGCAAGAGGACTGCACCAAAGAGGGTCCTGGAGCAGAAGACATAAGAGAGGGCACCAGGCAATGGCTATGTCTTCTGCTTTTTCCCTTCCCTGCCACCTCAGCTCTCCAGGGGATTTCCCACGTTGTTTATTCTCCTATTAATGTGTGTCCTCCCAAACAGAAACACAGAGGCATGGAAATGTGCACATCTGGCTGTATGCACACAGGCACACACTTGCAAGTGTGTACACCACCAGAAGTCAGCGCACAGCTTTTATACCATTGCAGAAACCCACAGAGCCTGCCGCACCAAGGCGGCAGACAAGTTTGGACCCCATTAGAATGTTATATGTGGGTACTTGTTTGTCATTCTCTCACGATAGCTGCATGCATGCGTGCTGTCTGCATTCATTTATTTATTTATTTTGTTGACATTGCTTATGGAGGTCTCCAATCATCCTAAATGAAACATTTGAATAAAATGCCTGAGAACTGTCAGCGTGCAATCCCACTCGG
>NW_010426341.1:39245-46312 GCF_000710305.1 Buceros rhinoceros silvestris | reverse complement strand
TCGGCATTCTTTTCTAAGCTTTGCATCCAGCCTTCACAGTACAGATGCTTGCAGTCTGGTGTGTTATAATTTGCTTTTATTTTCAAATAGTGCATTTGTCAACATTTCAGAGCCATCCAACCTCCATCAGGACACAATGACAGCTGATCACAGGTTTTAAATAGCTGCCTGTTATTTGGAAATACAGCTTTCTAAGTGTCCATGATTAACTATATGATTCATTCAAAGTTGAAAGAAGGAAGACAGTTACCCTCCTCTGATGCACCACGGTTATGAAGATGATCTATTTTTAAAAATCTCTGACTAACCAAATTGTAAAGCAAGGGAGAACAGCTAATGTGCTAATGAGTGACTGCTGCATAACTATATAGGAAGGTCAGGTATCAACATGAGGCCAGTGAATCATGGAGATATCCTTCACCACTGCTCACCACCAGCTGAGGCCAAAATGTCTATAAAACCTTCAAAAAGCATTGGCAACAAAACAAAGCACAGGACATCTCACTTTCTTGGCCATACTTTAGCACATAAGCGGTAAGCGGAGCTTTGCAGACCTGCAGCAGCAAGATCGGAAGCCCACAGAACACCCAGGATATGCTGGCAGAGTATCAGGCCACTCAGTGCAGAGCCTCCACGTAGCTGATCCTTGCAGCCAGGAGAGCACAAGGAGTATAGTGATCATTGCATGGCCTGAAGCTGAGCTAGAAGGACAGATAGTTTGTGCTCAGAGCAGTGTTCACAGCAACATACTGTTTCTAAGACCAATCGAATGTCTAACGCAGCATTATGCTTTGCAGACACAGCTTTCACCCAGAGCTAGCTTAGGGGTCTCTTGAGCATGCACCATGCTATGCACCATGCACCACCAGTAGTGGTAGGCTAAAGCACAAGGATCAAAAATGAAATGCTGACTTTTTTGATGCCTAACTTACTGCTTCAGCTACTCACTGCGCAACCTAATGTACCACTATTTTCTTTAGTTCTTGGTATGTTTTCTGTACTTTTTACAGAGAAGGACAAAAAAAAGGTAGATACCAAAATTCGATTTCCTACTGAGCTTTGAAAACTGAGGTAACATTCCTGAAGTAAATTTAGTGCTTCTTTTTATTAAATTATTTTCAAATTGTGAAGTGTAACTAATTTTTATAATTGACTATGTAAGAAATAAAGTACAAAGAAACAGTCATAGGATGCTGAATGAGAAATTCATTCCAAGCAAACCTCTTCTATGACTCAGCAATTCAGGATGATTGATCTGACATATTTTAAGATAGGTATTGTAATAGTTTCAGGTGTGATGGTAAGGTAAAGGAAAATCTTGATTTTACAATTTTTATAAACCAACAATGCCAGATGCTCTTTATATAAATGTTGGCCAATGACAAGTCTTAATGCTTCATAACATTTTGGCTTTGCAGTTGTTATTTAGCAGGGTTTTGAAAAATTGGCAAGATGACCCCTTATCATGTTGCTGGATCAGACTCCAGTGATCACCAAAAGGGAGGCTTCAGTACGCACCAACCAGGAGGAAACTGGTTTAACTTTTGTTTAACCAATCACTGGCAGATTGGAGATAGGAGCTTTCTAGTCAGAATGTACATCCCTTCCCTTAATCCCTAGATTTCAAAATCCTGCTCTCATTTGCTATTGCATCTCTCACCCAACTTAATTATCTCTCTAATGCCCTTTAAAAGTGCCTAGAATGTCAAGAAAAACTTGTCATGCTGCTATGATTGTAGATAATAAATGACAGCTGACTATAATTCAAGACACTGTCAAAATTCTTCATTAAAGTCTCCCATTCTAGCAAGTAATATTACCCTGTATAGAAAGAAATGCCAGCACTCTCTGCACTAGTCCCTGAGTTAAGGGGAGACTATATATTTAAAGTATTTGACATGATGTTTTATGGATTATTTGCCTACCAAAGAAGGATCCTAACCATTTGATTGACTGACTAATGGATTGATTTGCTTTCTTTTGTGTCTCAAACATTCTGTTCTCTACTAGCCAGAAGCTGTGAAGATGGACCTGGATTTCTACACCTTTGAAATCCGACTTAAAAGAACTAAGAATTAAAATTAAAGAATACCTCTCCCACCCCAGTAATGAAACAAACCTGAAGAGTAACAAATAGGAAACAAGTTCATAGTACATCACTTCATTCCCTAGCACCATGAACATGGTTTGTTAAGAAAACAATTTATCTTATACATTGCCTGCCTTAATTGCAAGAATGAGCAACTGTTCTGAAGGGCTTTCACATACACTAAAATGCGGACAGGTCCAAGGAAAATACTTCTATCTGGAAATGAAAACTTCTTTGAGTTCATATAGCCATACAGAGTGTTCAGCTTTCCACGCTGAGAATCACCCAGGTGATGCTTGCTCAACCCTGGTACCCTGCAGCATTTCAGTCACCTCCATGTCCTTGGCACAGGAACAAAGCTTCTTGCATGCTTTGGAAATCAGAGTGGCTGTGCCTGGGCAAGAGACAAACAAAAGCTGTGGCAACAGCTTTTGTAGTGAGGTCCCAAATGTCAAGAAACCACTAGAGCTGTGGTAGCAGCCTTATGGCCAGACCCTTCTCTTTTCAAATGACCCAACACTGGGGGTGGGGTGGATGGAGGGGAGAGCAGAAGTACTACATTACATGACCCTGCCTGAGACTGATGCAGATCTCAATTAAAATTATATACACACTGAGTAGAAGAAAGACTAGGTGTCTGCAGAGATCGCTAGTCATGCTTTTCACTTAAGTAACAAGGAAAGATAACACCAATTCCCCCTTACGTTGCTCCTCGCATTGGCACAGCCCACTCTGTCTGCAAACATCCTGCACGACAGAGCTCCTTCTTGGCTTTCCTTTCCTATTTGTCCTGTGCCACCACCAGCAGTAGAAATAGCTCTGTCTTCCAGCACTCCCAGCACCTGTTTTCATGATGAGCAATTAGCTAACCTATTGTCCTCATCCCATTCATGTGCCTTATCCATCCCAACACCCTGCCACTTTCCCTGTGAGAAGGGACTACTGACAATAATTCAGCAGCGTTCTCCAGCACTGACGGAGAGACACAACATATCAGTTACTATGACCGTTAATTAACATTGGTCCATTGTACACTTTGCCATGATCACCTCATACCACATAAAACCCCTGCCATGATGTGTTGAATCTAGCTCCTTAATGGTTATTGGATCCAAGCACGTAAACTTGCACAGAAGCAAGAAGCAGAATCAAGGTTTTCTGCTTGCCAAGGATGTATCTATAAATAGCAGCTCACAGAATTAGATTCTTTTTTGCTTTCTGTGCTCTCATCAGCCTCACATTTTGTCTGTAGAGGAGGCAACAATCACCACAGGCTTGTCTGTGGAATGCCAAAGAGTGCAGTCTCCTGGGAAGGAAAATCTGAATCTCATCAGGACAAGAGGACTATTAAACTCCTTTTTGATTAACATCTCTACACTTGATACAAAATGAAGTGCAGTACTACCACGGTCTTCTTTAGCTGTGGTTTGGAAATGACTTCTTTGCTCTGCACTGAACTCAGTACTGACTGTGTGTGCTGTGTGGGTCTAATTTGCTCCTAAATAAGACAGCAGAGATAGCAGAAAGCTCCACTAGATACGGCAGCAAGTGCCTCGAGGAACAAGCTGCAGAGCCATGAGCAGCTCTGCAAGTGCAAAGTCATCTGGAGGCACCCAGGAATCCTCTGAACAACGTGGCTCGGGTTCTGCAGTCCGTGTAGTTTGTCTGGACCAGCTGACATGGCTTCTCACTAGCCAAGACTGATGCCTGTGTTAGCGGAGCTATAGAGCTACATAGCCACATCTATCTGTACGACTGCTTATGGTGTTAGACAGCTGTGTTCCCTCCTGGACAATTCCTTTGGCTGCAGCAGGGAGAACTAAGGAGCACAGCACATCACGCTGAGGCACAGTAGTTCGTGTGCTGGAACAAATTCAGGAACAAGTTCAGATGTTCAACTTCAATGCAGCAGTCTTTGTAAGGAAATGCTTTGAACTCCTTCTTGGTTCTCAGTGCTAAAGGAGGACAGAGGCATTCTTTCCTTCACAGGGATGTTATAAGAGAAAACTTTGAGTATTGTGAATTTTTTTGGATATTCGGCTAATGGGGCCAAGCAGCTACCTTAGATGCATTGTTAGAAACCATATAACACACTTGTGATTTGTTAGGAAATACTGCTTTTCGATTACTATGTCCGTATAGGCACACAGTTATATGGGGGTTAAAACCCCTGCATTTTGCAATAGATTTTGCAATCTTTGCTATCTACTTTCTGTCCCAAGGTGAAATATTTTTGAAGATGTTTCAGTAAATTGCTCCATCCATCCCTAAGATCTGTCAAGGGAAAAAAATACTTTTTTCCAGTTTACAAAGTTAAAGGTATATTCTTTTCTATGACAATAAATCAGGAGCATTTGAGAGGAAGAGACAGACTGCCTCCTCCAAAACACACACAGCAAAACAGAAATACACACCCTGTATTTCATAGCTAGAAACTTACTTTTTAAGTTAAAGGTTTAATTCCTCATAACCAATGACATCAATTACTACAGACTAAATGGTCTAAATTAAAATAGTTCTCAAATAAGTCAAAAAACTAGTATGAAATACTGTTTCAGCTGTGTATCTGGCTGGATTAGCTGATAACAAGCTTTGTTAAAGCGTGGCAGCTCTCAGGTGATAGAACTGCTCCATGGAGGCTGGGTGACCACTTTTGTATACAAATGGGGCCCACTCCCAGAACACAGCAACTTTACCAAAACCATAATTAGTTACCTAGCACTAACCAGAAAACCTCAAGACAATAAAAGGATGAGCGATAAAAGCAGAAGACTCTTCTCATGTTAAAGGCTTTGAGTTGTCGATGATCAAATTATGTAGTAGAAGCAAAAGTTGTGGCTTAATTGACACTATGAAGCATATTCCTTGTGCAGTTCCACACAGCATCCAAAGCAAACACTATAATATTTGGTGGTGATGTGGAGGTGAGGTGAGAAGCAGCACCACATTTACCGACAAATTAAATTGCTTAGATCATATTTAGCTCAAGCTGAAAATCTCCATAGTCATCACGAAGTAAGGAGATGAACTCCAGCAGTCATGTTCATGTGCGTGTTTGGAGAAGAGAAGGTCTTCAGATGCTTTTTTCCTTTTTATTTTCTGATGGAAATCAAGTCAATGCCCGTGTCCCAGAGACCTCCATCTGGGCAGTTCTGTGGCATATCCGCGTTTACAGCACAGGATTTTAACATCTTTTAGTGGGAACTGATCATCTGACAGTAATATGAAAAGGGATATTGGGACTACTTGGCGGGTGTTGGTCTGTGTTACATGCCATTCACACGGTATCAAGGAAGTGCCTGCCATGGAAACCTGACCATCTTAATTAAGGTCAGAAGCAATAATCATGTAATAACACAACCAACAGTACAGAAAAACTAACTAAAAGCTCTTCTGCACCAAAGGTTACCAATATCAAGATGACACTGTTCTGGAAGAAGTGTTATTAAGCTGGTTAAAAGATAGGAAGGAAAAAACGGGGCTAAGTGTCACTTAGGGGATGGAGAAAATACTGGAATATTTTCTTTTCTTCACTGATCTCAGCAAAAGCATAAAGTTCCCCTTCAAAAAAAAAAAAATTCCCCTTCAGAACACACGGCACCTGCACTAAAGTGCCTTGCTGACTTGGCTGTGTAGGACAGAACTTTTCATGCAGGCAAATCTGTACTTCTTCATGGGAGAGGCCTTTATCCATGAGATCACAACAGCAGATGGTCCCATTCCCAGGAGGAAATCTCAAACTTCATTTCATTAACAATCACAAATTGCCGTATTTCAGAACAAACTTGAGGCTTAAGGAGGCCTTGCACCATGACTGGATGAAATGTTGCACCACATAAATAAAATAGGTCCCAGAAAGGACCACAGTAACATCTCCAGCTTCCAGGCTGGATTCAGTAACTGATAACCGCCTATTATATGTGAGAATACTGAGTGGTGTTCCACTCATCGTTATTGATAAAGCAATATTTTTAACTTCCTGAACCTGAAGAGTTGTTAGACTTTGGTCCCTAAGCCATTCAAGGAAGGAAAAATCTAACTCCTTCATATTTTCAAGACTAGTAATTACATCTGTTGACTTTAATTTTCTCTAAGACTGTTACTCCTGTGCAAATCTTTCATCATTACTAAACCAATGTGATAGTGATCATCTAGTTACTGGTTCAAGCATATTGGTGGAAACTTGCAAAGCTGAAGTATTAAGGTTTGTTGATTGGAATTGATGTCACTGAATTTTTGGAGTGGGATTTAACACTGGATTAAGAAAGCCAAGTTTTGGTGTCAAAAGCATTTAAAATATGCAAGGAATACCCATAGGTGTCGGGTGGTACTTTAGAGTACTTAGGTACTCTAAGCCTCTTGAGGCATCCTCACAGGGCTAGCACTGAATTTGCATGAATTTGCAAAAGATTTGAAATTTTTTTGAACAGCAGGTAGGGTGTCTCACAAGCATTAAAAATTACACAGAATCTATGCTAAAATGACACAGGACCTACATTTATATACCCAAATCCAGATGCACAAAGAACTAATCTAGGATAAAATTAACTTTGACATCTTAGATTTAAATAACATCTTAAGCAACTTCTGTAAGGTGAATTTGGTTCCTACCATATTTATTTATGTAATTAATAAAGGTTTCCTCCACATTTCCTTATCACTTTGCTTGCATTTCATACACGGTTTTAACTACTGGAGATTTCCTGTTCCCAAAAGGCCAGGCAGCATACGAGATCACAGCCGTTAGATTCCCAGGCATCAAATACACACACCTCACATGCGCCTTCACCATGAATAGGAGGTGCATGCCCAAGCCCCCAGCTAGCTTTAGTCAGATCAGTTGCTACACTTTAAAGAATTCTCAGCGATGTTACCTTGGCTCCAGGCTGGGTACATGCTTATCCCAGCTGCTGTTCAGCAGTGCGGCCTCCCTCCCACTCAGTGACCGCTCTGCAAGCGTGCAAGATCAGGTTGACCA
>NW_010426341.1:37329-39153 GCF_000710305.1 Buceros rhinoceros silvestris | reverse complement strand
TCTGCAAGGTTGCAAGATCAGGTTGCCCGGTGGCAGCTGCCATTGTACTTACAGAGCAGAAGGGAGACCGCTGCTAGGATTTAAAATACATGTTTTACAGCATGCCAGTGCAAGGCAGAGGCCAATTTTATGATATTTGGCTGGTATGATATGTTTATCTTTGATGCTTCAGAGAACTAAAAAATAAACAGTGCCAAATATACAAATTCAAACCATTCCATCCCATACACACATTTTACTAGTAAGATAGCGTGCCTGACATTTACGCCCTCAACTAAGTCTATGTCTGTTTCATTTCTTACTCCCCAGCCCAGCCCTCTGTGATTATCAGGTATAAAAGTTGGGCTTTGCAATGCACCTAGAAAATTATTATTTTGGACTTTGTTTATCCGTGTCTGCACAACGCATTGCAGGTTATTTGGAGACATGCGGTAAGCAAAAGAGCCCTTGTCTTTCCACAGTGATGTGATTTGGCTGCATATCAACTGACATTTCACATCTAAAGAATAAAATTTGTGTTAACTGTGATCTTTCCTGTACTATTACACTATAAACTGTACATGCAGGACTATTGATACACACTGATATTTTAAAATACTTTTTACTTTCAACATGTAAAAAAACCCTGTTATAAACAAACCCCTGGGCTTCTACGTTTTTCACTACTACACAACCACAGTAATACTGTTAAGTGAAGCCTTTCATACCCTTGTCTAAACTAAAGGGAACATTTACTGGAGCATACTTAATAAGAAATTTTTGAGTAAAAAGCATCTTTTCCAGAGTCTGAAATCCACTTCACGTAGAGATGCTCTAGCAGCTTGGTACTTAACCATGAGATGGGAGAGGGATGTTGTGTGACATCTGAGGTCACGAAGCACCTTACAGGCAGCATTCAAAAGCATGTATGATCAAATCCAAACTGATTGTATGAATAGGAGAGCAGCAGGCACTCAGCATTACTCTCCATTACTGGTAAAGCCTGGCTATGAAAGAGTTCTTTGTATCTGTGTGTGTGTATGCATGTGTGTGCAGATACAAATGCTGACAGCTGGATTTTCATGGCAGAGCAAAGTCAAAGAGCAAGAGAAAATGAGGACATTAAAACAACCTTCTCTGCAGTCACTTTGGTTCTTTCTTATATTAATTTACATATTTTTCTAATTGTATGTTAAATCAGTGAGATAAGTTAGGCCAAAAAAGCAAGAAACCAACCAAAGCAATTATTCACAGTCCAACGCAAAGCTGTAACCAAGCAGCAGAGAAAATACCCCAATAAAAACTCACAGAGATAAATGAGTGAGAAAAGGGAAATGGCATATGTTGCTTAGTGTGGATATAAGTAGGAGGGGGTCTGCTGTGCATAGCACAGGCTATAAAGCACTTAATCATCTGTTCAAAGCCAGGGGCTGAAACGTTACTATACCCTGGTAACTCAGAAGCTGTTTTGTAGTGTGGTTGGGGTAAGCTTAAAGCCGCTACCGCACCTGATGATGCCTCTAAGACACTGCCAAGGAAGAGAAAATGACAATAACTGGGACTCCCTGAATGTGCTAGCAGCAGATTTCCATCTGGATTCAAGAGGCCAGGACATGGTCTGCATGGCTGTGGGGCTTGCACTCTTCTCCTGCCTGGGTGATTCACCTCAATCACCATCAGTGTTTAAAACATCAGTCACCTCACAAAGAATCTGGGAGACCAGAGAAAGCCACAAAAGTCCTATTCCTCACTGTGGTTGAATCACAGTGCTTGCTTCCTGCCTCCTGACATTTCCTTATAAATCGGAGCTCAGGGGTTTCCCTCTCCTATTTCTTTTAAAAGAGC
>NW_010426341.1:506-37248 GCF_000710305.1 Buceros rhinoceros silvestris | reverse complement strand
AGTCGGTTTCAAGGCTGTCCTCACTTTCCCCTTCCTGGACTTGCTGCTGTCTGTAATTACTCTGCACTTTTGACCTGCAATTGCCTGACATTTTTTTTTTTTAAGAAGAAGGATTTCCAACTAATTTTCTTATATCATCTGGTTTCTGAGAAGCTACTAAAAAATCTTCCAGATTTCTTCAGTGCTTTTGATTCTCTGGATATATCTCACAGTAGAGATGCACAAACCAGATAGAATTAGTATTCCTGCTTATGGATCCCTTTCACCAGCTGAGAGGCTCCTATATACTATATATATATGGTGTGCATATATATACACATACATATATATGCGGTGTGTGTATATATATATGTACCAGTATATATGCCTATTTACTTCCCAGCTGGGAATCTCCAACTCAGTACCACTGTGTGCCATGTGTTCCCATAGACATATCAGACCTTTGAAAGCTTTTGAAAGGTCAGACACCTCATCCATCACACGGTCCAAACTCATCTGGAACTCAGATGAAGAAGTCTTCAGGTTGATTTTTATAAGCAAACAAATCTCCGGTATGCTCTGAGAGCGTGGCGGGTGATCTAGCAGCCTAGCTCTGGGCTTTGCTGTTCAGCTGAGACTGGGAGTCGACTGCCACGTGCTTAGGTGGATTATCTAAACTAATGGCCCTTTAGGACAGTACATGAGAGAGTTCACACAGATGGAAACTTATTCCAAGATAGTCAGCATGCTTCTCCATCTCACAAATGCTTGAAAACATAAGGCAAAGCTCAAAATTTTTAGAGAAGGATGCAAACTTTGTCCAAATTAGCTGAAGTCAGTGAAACGTTCCTAATTGACTCCATTGACCTTTAAACTGGACTGCCCCCAAAAGTTTTCGAGAAATTCAAGAACTTTGGATAGCTTTAAGGGAATGAAATACCATAAAAGTGCAGTAAAGCAAGCCAGGAGATGTCAGGAAGGTGAGAAGGCTCCTGACATTTTTGCACCATGTGTCAGAGACTTGGCACAGTACTCAGCTGCAGTAAGGAATGCCTCAAGAGAAACTGGTAGTATTTGCCAAGAAAAGAAAAGGAAAAGAAAAAGAAAAGAAAAGAAAAGAAAAGAAAAGAAAAGAAAAGAAAAGAAAAGAAAAGAAAAGAAAAGAAAAGAAAAGAAAAGAAAAGAAAAGAAAAGAAAAGAAAAGAAAAGAAAAGAAAAGAAAAGAAAAGAAAAGAAAAGAAAAGAAAAGAAAAGAAAAGAAAAGAAAAGAAAAGAAAAAAGAAAAGAAAAGAAAAAAGAAAAGAAGTAGTAATTTCTTTAGATTTATATAGTAACCATTTAAAGAAATATCGCTGGATGGGTTTCTTGTGTGCCCAAGCATGCAAATGCCTCTATCTTGGTGTAACGAAATGGAAGTGAGGGACGTGTATGGATCAAACTTTTCCTGACCATGTTTCATTTTCTTACCAGTTGTCCTTGTGAATCTAGCAATCTCACACTAAACACATTGCTCGAGCACTTGTAAAGCTACAGAATAAAAAATCCGGGGGGGGGGCAGTGAGGGTCTTGGGGCCACACTTCCCTCCTGTGACCCAGCCAGGCGTTAGCACAAGGAGAGCAGCCTTTCTCATCCAGAAACACTGTCCCTTGCCCTCCAGCTTCCAACTGGGTGAAAGGCAAAGCTCCCAGCACAACCTGCCTCCTGCCTGTGCAGGACTTAGCACGGACACAGGCCAGGACTGTCAACAAAACGTTGCACAAACACGTATTAGCAAAAAAGCCCCTAAATCCAGCTTCTCCAGCACAGAGCCGCAGTCCCCTCTAGTGGCGTCCTGACATCGGGGAAACCTCACCAGCCTTTGGAAAAGACCAAAGGCTGAGTCCGCCTCACGTATATGTAATGCAGTGAAACCAACAGATACATGCTCACATGTATGTTGTATAGAAATAGGTAAAGATAGACATACACAAGAAATCTCCGGTTACGGATGTAATTGTTTTAGGCCTGGAGGATGGGCTTTTTAGGACCAGTCATACAGTGTTTAATACATTTACGCAGATGCGTATACTTACATGTACATGTACATTTCTTAGTGACGTTCGCTCTGTGTTGGTTTTTAAATCAGCACAGAGAGCTTTTCCTTTACATTTAGTCACTTGCTGTTCATAGACACACACACGAGCCAGCAATAGTTTGGCCCAGATAAACATCACATTCCTGGACCTCTTTCACTTTGCAACAGGAAAAGGAAAACAACAACCCCAGGAACAGGATGTAGGTTTCTCCAACAGAAAACACAAGGGGAACTCCCAGCGCCTCTCAGTAAACCCCAGCAGGTTTCTAGCCAAAAGCTAAAAATGTCCTGATGAACCGGTGGCACCTCTAGTAAGGGAAAGGGCAATGGGGGTGCCTTTACAGGGCCCACTGTGTATTTTAAGCATGTGTTTGTGTACGATGTGAAAGCCATGCCAGGGAAACTCAGCAGCCTGGATTTCTATGACTCCCCTGGACGCCACAGGTCCCAGAAAACGCAGCCACTGAAACGCTCAAGGATGACAAGTCACAGCAAGCTTCCCAGCATGGCTCTCAGTAAATGCTTTTCAGGTAAAAAAGACATAAAGTTAAAAAAATCAGATAAGGATACATAAAACACTTGCTTTCCCTTTAGTTGAGAAAACATAAGAAGCAGAAAGAAATTTAACCGGGAGACCAAAGTAAAAAATAAGATTTGTGTTTGTGTCATGACTTTTCTTCAAAATAAGGAGTTTAGATGGTGGATAGAAAAGTGAGCCACTGCTTTCTCTTTCCGTTTGCTTACATGCCAACAGTTTCTGTGCCTTTCTGGGAAGCAACCTGGGTGGTTGCTACATTTCACATTATTTGTGAGTTATATACTTTTAACAGCACCTAATGAGATGATACCTTCTGCAGAGTTCTCCTCCATCTCTAACATGTGATCCATTGCTCACATCTATAGTATTACGTACCAAAAATAGTTCACAGCTACTACCCACATCCTGAGTATATCACATGAAAAAAGTACAATAGAGGAGGCAGACAGAACTAGAGACCGTGGATAATGTCTTGGTATATCAGGTACAAATTTTTCTCTCTAGTAATGGAGAAGTGTGTTTTAAAAGAATACTGTTAAGGGTGATTTGAAAAGTCAAAATGCACCAGCAAAAAGGATTAGAGTAATTCAGACTTCTGTAAATGCATTGGCATTGTCTTTCCTTATACAATCTCATCCTATTTTTAGCAAGATTCACGCCTTTTTTAGTACAGACAGATTGAATGGGATAGAGACAGGTGGGAAAAAATGTTTTTCCAAAATAGTTGTAAGCTTTCAAGAAAAGAAAATCTCTTCTTGAACTGAAATGAACCCTTACGCTTTTAATAAGGCTAATGTGGGGTTTTTTAATACAAAATCTAACCTCTGAAATCCATAGAAGCAAGTGAGGTATTTTCACCAGCTCTTTAAGGAGCAGGACATTTTGCCAGTTTGCACCACAAAAACTGGCAAGTGTGGATGAATGGTGAAGGTCCAGGGTATGGTCATGTTTTTAGCAGTCACCCATTTTTGCTAGGGCTCCTACTCCCTCTGGGCTTGCCTCGGTCTTGTCTTTTCTACAGCCCTGCCTCCAAGGCTTACTCCTATTTTTCCCCACCCCCAGCCAGGCCCGTTCCCTCTGCCCTGGACTGCTCATACAGCCACCCCCTGCACCCCCACTCCCATCACTTCTTTCTACCCACAGATCTTGATCCCAGGAGCGCAGATTTCTAATTTCTTCTTCAAACTCCTCAGCCAATTGCAACACCCTTGCCTTGGGCATCTCAGTTCCTTGTCCCTACGTCCTTGTCCAGCCTGTCACGAAGCTCCACTTATCACCAAGTCCTTGCTGGCTCTGCTGTCTCTTTTCTCCTCTTTCAAACCTTATCTTGCACTTTCTTGTTCCTTGTCCACTGTTTCTTTGCTTCCTTCACAATCCAGTAGCCTCTGTGCTATCCATTATTTCCTTCCTTACTCTATAGTTCAAGTTTCCTTATCAAACAAGTCCCAGGCAATGAGGTCAATGAATCCAGTCATCATAGGAAACTTTTTCCAAGTTTTTAAAGTCCCAAGGAAAGCCATGGGAAGAATGGCAGAGAAAAAGCTCCAAGAGACCCTTTAATTTTTTTAGGAAAGAGATTTATATGTCTTGGAGGAGCCTGTCCAGAACAGAAATCACTTCTCTGCTCTCCTGGAGTGGAGTTGTGGAAGAATGAGTCATTTTGCAGATCAAAAGGTCTGGGAATTGTTCTTGTTTACAAGAGACGTGGATTCAAGATCTAAGCTGAAAACACACTGATTACACAGGAGATCAAAGTAAAAACATCAAATACATCTGACCCAGATGTAATATGGCCACAAGGGCCTTTACAGTTTTGTCATGTTATGCCAAGCCATATTTCCATTTAAAAACAAACTGCACCTTATCTGAATAGGATGAGACATCACAGACAAGTGTAAGTTTCACCATTTTGCTTTGTCAAAATAATATATGTAGTTTTCAGGTTTTCATTTCTTTATCCAGGTGCTTGAATACATAACATCTGTTGCTTTCATCCCTAATTCCCAAATGATCCACTGCCAAACCATTAAGGATGGAAGTTTTACAGATGCCATGTGCTCCTAGTTCAGGCATATGTCATTTCACTATTGTTCCTGAACTGCTTTGTCTCCCCAGGGAAACCTGAACAGAGCTGTGAAGAGACACCAAATACGCTCTGCCTAGCTGTTTTGGCTACCACCACTGTTGAGTCACCTTTGTGTTACAGGAGGACTGAAGGGAAACTGGCTTTGGGAATTCAAATCACAAATTCATGCCACCATCTAAGACAACAAGCTCCTGCATCTTTACTTCAGGCCAGTGCTACAATAAGGAAGCAGGGTGGACAACTGTGGTTTCTGAGCAGGTATTAGAACCAGATTTTGTTACATTAATGCTTTATCTAACTCTGCGTGCTGCAGAGTAAGTGTTGACAACATAAATGTTGATCACAGGACATTGTAACTGCATCTGAAGGGAAGTTCAAGAAGTGCAAATGTGTAATATGCTTAATGTTATCTGCATTGCTAACAGTGCTTTTTAAGTGATCGATTAGCAGCCATTGTACAGCAAACCACTATGTAGGGAATGTATACAGCATACAGACTTCTCAGAGATAATTTCTCCAGTGTCTGAAGCCCTCACCCCATAAGGGTTGGGGAACTTTGCTGAAGTTTTGCCAGCTGAGGATCTGGCCAATTACAATGACAGCTTTTTTTCTGGTTTTCTTTCACTTATTTCATTCCATTAAATTAATTAAAATAACAAATGGTAAAGAGTCTAAGTAATGAGGTCTTGGTATTTGGAGACAGAGTGGCTTCAAATATTAGCACAGTAATCAGTTGTAGTTTCAGGAGCACACTAGCAAAAATACCTATTTTATATAAGGCAAAGGTTGTATATGATGTGAAGCAACAGAACCTGGTGTTTCTGAAAATAAATGTCAGGATTGGCTTGATAAAGGCTATGATAGCTGTTGTACTCCATATCTGAAAATGCTCTTTACAGTGTTTTAAAGGAGAGTAAAGTTTCAAAACACCCCAGTACCAGTCAGCAACAGAGGAGACCACACAGAATGAATGCATCATCTGCTGGCCAGAGGTATAAATTACTCAGTAAGTATACAGATGAAGTCAACATGAACTGACAGGGCACTCACAGGGTGAAGCACCATTTAACCTAAGTATTAAATTTGTACCTAAGCAGGAGACCACAAGAAATGCAAGTTTTGTAACGGTAGCCTTCATTACCTCATCAGCTGGAGTGAGAATAAAATGTATTTTGTGCTGTTTAGTGAGAACTCACGACAGTTTTCATCACTGGATTACAAACTAAAAACAACTCAGTGAATATAAAGCCTGAAAGGAACCCTAAAGCTTAATCCAGTTCTTACAGCACAGACAATCGGAGGCCGGGTTTTTAGTAGGTGAGGTTTATCATCTAGCAGGCTGAAGCTACACAAATCACAGCGAATACAAATGCTTCAATTTAAAGTGGAAAAGAAGGAGATGTGCCATTTCCCTGCTCAGTAAGTTCTGTGCAGCTGTGTTTGCCATGATTCATCTTCAGGACTTGCTGCATTCACTGCTCTGTGCTTTATATATTGTGGTACTCTCTTTTTTAGGGAGGAAGTGGAAACGGGTGGATTCAGTTATTTTTGTGGGTTATGTTTGATGAACTGCTATATTCTGCAAGAATCTAATTGTCTTCTGGATGCTTTTCTTTCCATTTCTTTTTTTTAAATGAACAGTCAGCAAGTACTGGATGACATGAACACAGACAGCTTTTTTCCAGTATAAGTTTAATTACTCTGAAGTCTGAGAGAACTAAGAATCTGCTTCTCTCCTGTATTTCACCAAGTTCTTGTTTCACTGAGTGGGCACATCATACCATAGTTTTGCCTAGTTGTAAGTCCAGGAAAGGTGTATATTCTAGGAAGAAAGTAATTTCCTGTTCTGATTGTGTATAAGCTACGAGTCTCTAGCATTTCACGGGTGGTTGAAACAGGTCTGTGAGGGAGGTTTGACTCAAGACTCTTACGGGGTCAGTGGCCATTTTTGGGGTTTGACTGACATATTTAGAATCAGGGGCCTCATGGTTCAACTTGACATGAGATAAGGAGTGGGGAGCCTTTCCACAGTGGGGAGCATATGGGAAACAGCAATGTACTCAGTTCTGTTTCCATCACCTTCAGCTCAATGAGAGGCCAAAGTGAGTCCTACAGCAGTTTATAACAGCACATAGGTTACTTCAGACTTAGCAGGCCAAGACCTGCTCCTGATATCTGTGTTTTCAATTATGGAACAAATTCCTCCTGCTGCTATGCTATATTAAATCCATTTTGGTGGCTTCTATGCCAAGGGAATCCCAGGGCTGCCCTGATCAGTAAATTAATACCCTCTTAGCCTGGAGCTAAGTGTAACCCACACCATGGGAACTGCCTAGACCTTCTGAACCTGAAGATTTTGTTTTTGAATGAAGTTCTCAAACATCCAGATGAAGATTTCTTAAACTCTGCTGCTGCTTGTCCCGCAGCCAGTGTGCAGGTGGCTCAGTGCTGGACACAAGTGTTGACGCAGAGTAAACATATCTACATGGAAGAGCCCCCGAGCACATTATGCCCAGGCCTGGACAGCTTATTGGTTGGTGCACCCTGGATATTATGAAGTACATATGACATCGGCACTTGAAAAGTTTTTTTGGAGAGACTTGGTAGAGGAGCAGAGAAGTCCTCAGTAGTCCCAAAAGCTACCTCTGCTGGACATCACAAATTTCACATACACAAAGCTCGTCACATAGAAATTTCATTATTTCATTTGACAGACTTGGTAGATGCTAAGCAGGTGTTTTCACAAATACCAAATACTTTAATTGCAACATACAGGTCTGGTCCCAGTTGGTACCTAAGACTTACCACAAACTGTCCCCTGTAATTACATTTTTTGTTGTTTTTGGAAAAAAATATAAAATTGGTATAGAGAGCAGACTCTTGCAGACAATTATTACCAAAGATAATTGAAAAGCAAATTATTTCATTAATAATAATGGAAAATTAGGTTGAGAAATACAATTTAGTGAACTGGCAGACATACTCAGCCAGAATAACAATAGAATCTTAGACTGAGAATATACTCCTTGCATGAGAAGCCTCACCCTAGAGAAATGGAATGCTATTTATTAGTACCATAGCATAGCAGCAAAACTACTGTACAGCTGATGGGATTTGGGATTAATTACCATTGCTCTGTCCCATAACACTTCTGCAGGCATAAATTCTTACCAATGTGATAAAGCAGAGTTTATAAAATATGTCTGTCTGTTGACTGAGAGGTGTTTAATCTGCCAGAGCAACTATTTCCGATAAAAAAGGACACATTGTTTCTGTCCTTTTCTGTAGTGAAACTGCAATGCAGATCTGCCTTGAAAAATAAATGCTGATTCTGAAGTCTTAGTGCTTTTGCATCCAAGCCTCATTTGTATCCTTAGTCTGTGATAACCTGCATTCAAAGTGGTGCAGTACTCCACAGCCAGACTTCATTTCCGTCATTGCATACCCATTACAATGACAATTCTGTTAATTCAAGCCAAATTAAGCTTCCCTGCCAGACAAAAGATATAAATTTCTAAAACAGGAGGGAATGATTTTGTTTGCTGAGTGCTACTTACTCTGTTTTCTCAGCTTTGTCAAGGATATAAGTCTGACTTTGCATTAAGCCACTGACACACCCAAAATGAGAAATCGTCATCAAGATAGCAGCATTTTATTCACTGATGGGTAATAGCCTTCGTGTTCAAAAATATTATCTATATTTTACTTGGACAACAGTTTCATAAATATTTTTATATGTGATTTTACTCAGCAGACTACCAGCCTTTGGTTAAGGTGTATAAACACGCTGCCAGTCCTGCTCAGTACTGCTTAACCTTTGTAGAGAAAGTCTACAATCATAATAAACCATAATAATCATAATAAACAACTCGTAATATCTCTGTGAAGCACCTAATGTGGACTGGCACTGTACCAAGAGATCTTCAGTCACCCCAGCCTCATGCTTCGGGAGGAGAGTGCTTTTCAGAGGCACTCAGCACCTCCGTGCCCAGGGAAGCAGTTACCAATACCATCCAAATTCCTGACACCAGTCACACTTCATCCTTACTTGCAAGAACTTTCCCATGTGAGGGTTTGGCTTATGAAGACACTTTGGTTTTTCTTATATGAGGGCAAACAAAACCATTTGCTATTCAATTGCTGATATTTAGTCCTTCGTTTAACCTCTATTCTTGTTTTTCTTTGGAGTTTTTTGT
This sequence comes from Buceros rhinoceros silvestris, assembly GCF_000710305.1. Taxonomy (NCBI): domain Eukaryota; kingdom Metazoa; phylum Chordata; class Aves; order Bucerotiformes; family Bucerotidae; genus Buceros; species Buceros rhinoceros. The sequence goes on along the minus strand of NW_010426341.1, from coordinate 28,374 downwards.
GAGAGGGCCAGACTAATGAAGTTTTGTCCTTACACCATTTTCTAAGACTAAATAGAGAATTTAGATAAAATCTGTTTCTCTTCTTCCTTTTGTGAGCTTTTGTTCCTTTCTGAAAGCTCATTTGCTCCAGCACAGAGGAGTCCCCAGTAACTAAGGTATTTTCTTCACACAATCCTCTTCAAACACTGGCAGAAGGGTTGCTGGTTTTTCCCACTCAATTTCAGTGCTCAAAGTCTCAGTCATCCAGTTAAAAGCTGTGGGCAAACCTCCCACTGATCACAGCAATGGTCACACCTTGCTTGCAGTGATATCCCAGAATGACAGGTTTGGCTGCACAACTCAGGCTAGTTACGTGCTGACTAGTCCCATCTCTTCTGCAGTGTTGAATCCCTGGGGATCATCTGGGATTTTACTGGTGAGAAAAAACAGCTGATATGTCTCTTTAGATGCCAACAGAAGTGAGGTAAGCCAAGACTTGGAGTAGAAAAAAATCTAAGCAGCGAGCAAAGGCCTTTGGACAGCTGTGGTCTGAGGAAAGAGAGAGACTGCAGATGAAAGCAAGGAGAGAGTGGGTAGGAATGAAGCAGGTGGGAAGGGAGGGGTTGGGAAAGCCCAGGAGTTAGCCAGAAAAAAATGATCCTCAGCAGTGCCTAATCAGTATCACCAGTCATCTCCAAAATCTGTTTGGTGTTGGAAAGCATTCTTCACCTTCTCTCTTACTTGCTTGCATGCAGCCTGTTAATCAGCTAAAGGTCTGAAGATAGCTTTGAAACTGGGGAAGACCATCCAAGCAAAGTAACTTCAGCTGCATTTGCAGCTAGAAAAGAGTAAAAATTCTTTTTGTCCCATTTCAGTGGTTTCCACTACAGGAGAGATTCTGAAAAATCACTTCCAACTTCAAACAGGAATCACTGTATCTAAGGGCTTCTATCCTGGAAAACATCTCATGACTCCTGCTAGCAGAAACAAGTATTCTAGAAAATCATCCATCATTTGTCACCAGGAGATACACCACTCGCTATGAAAGAACGAGAGTTTAAAGAAGTTTCATGAAGTTAAGTATTTTTTGACACAGGTCCTCAAAAGAAAAGTTAGGTTTGTCCTACTGTGAATGCCGGGGTTTGTTGTTGTTTTGGGGTTTGTTTTGTTTGGGTTTTTGTTTGGTTTTTTTTTATTAGAATTGGTACTTTTTAGGGGAAAAAAAAGGAAAAATTCAGAAGTTTCCATTTGCAAAAGAGAAGGATTGGGGGCAGTGTGTATTTGTCATGTTGCGTTTTGACATTTTCTCTGTACATCTATTTTATTACTGCTGTGGGAATGAAGAAAAATGGTGATTCCCCATACAAGATGCTGTGAAAATTCCAGTTACGACCATACGACCAAACCTTGTACAATCAAAAGCAAGTTTTTCTCCATGCCTGTATTTACCTTGAGCTCTTGCCAAAAATGCAGCTGTCCTCACAAAATCTACATTAATTTCCAATTTTGTTTCAACGGGTATGAGATACTCCACAGTCCAAAGCCTGTAGTCATTTCATCATTTTGGACACTTCTCATTGGGGTACTTTGAGTACTTCTCCCACTTCTGTGGTGACATGAATTTCACAGAAGCGCTAGAAAGTACAAAATTGGTTTGATCCCTGTGCTCACTGGAGGTGTTAGGTTTGCACAGTGAACCTTTTATCTACCACTGTGTCCATCCAAAACTCCAGCTGCCACAGGCCTGTCAGGTTCTCCAGAGCAAGTCAGGACTTGTCCATAAAGAAATAAATAAACAAATCCATGGCAGAGGATGGTCTGGTAAAGTGCAGGCAGGGATGAGACTCTGAGTTTTAGGTTTAGCTTTCCTGTAAATTACCTGCGTGATTTTCATCATTTGCATGAGGATGCTCTGGATAACAGTGACTATGGGTGGCCACTAAGTTCACTAAGTTTCCTCATTAAGGTCAAAGCTTTCCATTCCCGAGTCTGGCCTCCAAGTTCAATGGGAAACACTGGAGTCATTTCACTCTCTATCTTAAGAGAGACACCTTCCTACCTTACGCGGGGATAACTCTTTCCAAGCGAGCCTATCAAGTACGGGTTTACCCACAGAAGAAAGCTCAATGAAGCAAATGATCCAAAAATCACACTGTCTTACAGCAAGGCTAGACCTGGAACTCAGAAATCTCATCCCTGCTTGCCCTCCACCAAACTGGCCTTTCCCTTGGGATTTTTTATGGACATGCTATCCGAACATCCTGCACTTTCAAAAAGATACCTCAGAGGTGTTCCTGGAAAAACTCGGAGGAATCTTTGTTGCTACTTTGCAGGACGCAACCGACTGATGCCTCGGTGTGCTACCGTTGCACGCATTTTAATTCATCAGTCGTCCGTCCTTGCCAGCAGGTAAAAGTCAAAAAGCTTTGGAGATGTGTTCCACAGCTCTTCCTGGGTAAGAACCAAAGCAAAATGTCAGCATGCCATTGAAAGGACTTCTGGGACAAGGGCCTGCTTGTTGCATTTCACTGGCATAGTCTGCACTGTATATTCAGAGAAGTATTCTAGATTTCAGAAGATTCTGTTTTGCTCTACATGCCACTACAACATTTTTTTCCTATAGTTCCATTGGTTTAAAAAAAAAAAAAAAGAAAAGGGTCATTGAGGTGAAACTCACCCGCAGGTTAGATGCTTTAGTCAAAATCTTACATTTACTGTGTATTTACAGAGGATGACAGCATTAGAAGAAGCGGTATTTGCAAAGAAAAAGCTCAGCAGTGACAGTTTCCCACAACTGCTTATTCTTTCAAATCCCATCATCTCCTCCTTCAACCTGCTACGAGGAATTGTAAGGTTTTTAAGTCTTTCTTGGGATCTTAAATACAACTGCCAAGCTTAGTTTCCAAAATTTTTTTTTCTCTTTCTTTGTAAACACAAGGACTCAGAATAAAAAGTAAGGCACATCCATTTTTCACTGGCAAACTCACAAGGCCATGATCCCATGATAAAATCCCTCTCTACCCCTGAGAATAGTGAAACTTTGTCACAGCACGAGTATTTCCTGGAACCATTTTTAAGTTCAGAAATAAACAAATTTCCCATGGAAGTTTATTAAACTGCTATTCAAAGAACATTGACTCTTATAGCTGCTTCTTTCCAGTACTGTGCTTCTAACTCATGTAAACACTGTGTTCTTACTTCACATTCTGAGAAGTCAAAATATTATTACAATAAAGAACGCAAGCCAATAGGGAGGGTTTACTACCACTGGTGATGACTTCCATGGTAAATATCATACTATTTTCAGAGTAATAGCAGAAACTTTTCAGAAGTACTACATATTCTTGTTTATAGAATACTATGAAAACTGACAGGTTTTTAAATTGCTGCTAACAGACACATAAGTTCACAGGATTTGGAACACATGCTCTGATATAGCTAAATTCAACAACCATGGATGTTTCCCGTGGAAGTGTGAGACGTAGAACTCGGGTCAGCATCTTTTTAACTGTAGTGTGCCAGACTACTTGTTTTTTTCTTCCTTCCCCAAACGAGATGCGAAGTGCACTGGAAGGAGCTTGGTGGGAGCTAGGAAATACAGCCTCTGAAGGGGATAATGCAGCTGACTGTCTCTTCTCTTTTGTCAGCCAGTGACATCTGAGCCCTGCACTCAGAAAGAGTTGGGAGAGCCACCAAGTGGCTTGTCAGCACTCAGTAGTCCCCACTCTTTATACCTGAGTGGCTTTCAGGATCTACCCCTCCCCCACCTTCGGCATTTATGCCATATGTTGTTCCCCGTTGCCATAGATTAAAGCATTTCAAGCCATCAGGCAGATCTGTCTCTCCAATAGCACAATGCACTGCTTGAACCCTCCAGGCTAGTGCTGAATCCTCTCACGTGTGTATTACGTCTGAATTGTACCAGTCACACTGAAAACAGTGAGATTATTCATAACCTTAAAACGAAACGTATATGTTATCGTTCGAAGAGCATCAAGCACACATCCATGCCATCCTGCTTGATTCAGCAAAACGGTTAAACTTCTGCCTAAATTTATGGGAAGAGGACTACGTGTGTGTTTGGCTTTGAGTACTTTCTCCTTAGGCTTTACACACTTTCCCACATAAGAATGTACATGTGTACATTTGCCTGGATTTACTTGCTTCTGAAGAGTGCCCAAGGCAGATCAAATAAACCCCACAAGTTCACGTTAAAAATACAAACACAAGGATTTTACGTTTGAAGCAATGAGTATTCCTGAAATGCCAAACCAAAGTGACATTTCTACTGTACCATTCGAATGCTCTTCATGGTAGAGACAAAGAAGAATTAAAAAAAAATATTGCATATTTAAGGTGATGATGGCTGGAAAAATAAAAGAACTCTAAGGAGCAGAAGACTGACCTCACCTTTCTTCAGGAAACAAGAATGCTAACTCATCCATCTATATTCCAGTACATAATTCCCTCCTCGATAATCTCTTTACTTTTTCTAGCTAATAAACCATAGAAAACCATGAAATAAAAGGGTAAGTATACTAGATTGTGACCTTCACAAAACCTTACATTTTTACTGCCCCAGTACTTTTCCACAAGGTTTGGGGAAGAAAGAGGTAGAATTTAATTGGCTGTAGTGTCAAATCATGGATCTTGTACAAAACAGTGCTTATACTGTGCCTAAGGAATCATCAGCTTTATTAAAACTCATCTGGTTCAGGCAGTGCCAGCTTGCAAATTGATCATAAAAGTGGTACCATTAGTCTCAGTGCTCTGATAATCCTGGGAGTTCTAGATGTGCCAGAAAGAATCCTGAAGAGGTTCCAGGTGTTTCTGGCTACCTCATTGCTCTGCTTCTAACCTGCAGAAAAAATACAGCTGTAAGCAATAGGAACAACTGGTGATAGAGTTCACTGGAAGAGGGAAAGACTGAAAACCAGTGAGGAGGCAGCAGCTGTGCTTCGGATAAACTGCACAGATGAGTAATGACATAAATATATATGTGGGTTTTAAAGAAAGATTATGAGCCTTTAAAAATAAAGGTCCTATTTATAATGAGGTTTACATCATCCTGTCAAGTATAGCGAACTGAGCATTTGTGCCTTGTACTTTGATATCACATCACACAAGAGGTATGTAAGCTATGTAAGAAAGACTGTTTTTCTTCTTGAAGTACTACTTTCCAAAGAAAAGATAAAACTCCATTACTCTGTTACTTGTTGAATAGGTTAGAAATTCACAACTTAATTTTGTACTTTTGCTTGAGGTAACTTTATGTACAAATCTGTTATCCACAAGCCTACAAACTTTTAGGCTTTATACATGTAATTCATTCTATTAAAGGTGGTGGAACAGTTATTTGAAAGAAAATGAAGTGCGAATATAAGAACGCAGAGAAAAACGGGCTCTGTCCAAGCTGGAGGGATGGACTGACATGAGCCTTATGAAACTCAGCAAGGAAAAGCACAAACTCCTGCACTCGGGAAGGAAAAGCCCTTTGTAATGATACAGGCTAGGGACAGTCACCTGGAAAGCAGCTTAATGGAAAAACCCTCAGTGTTCCTGGTGGGCAGCGACATGAGCGTGAGCCAGCAGTGCCCTGACAGCAGAGAGGGCCACCAGCCTCCTGGGCTGCATTAATAAGACCAGAGCCAGAAGATCAAGGATTTACAGCACTGCATGGCAGGAGAGCAAGACACAACAGGTGTAATTTAGAACAAGACAGGTTCAGCTTGAATACACAAAAAAACATTTTGATAGTGAGGACAGTTGCCAAAAGAGGTTGTGCATCCTTACAGATTTTCAAGAGTGGGAAAGGCAGCTAATCAAACCTCATGGCTGATCATGCTTCAGCAGATGGTTGGATGAAAGACATCCTGGAGTCCCTTCCAACCTGAATTTTCCTGTGTTTAAGATCATGTTATGTTAGATGACTGAGAAGGTCTCAGTTGTTTTTACTTTTGAAAAGTAGTAATGTAGAAGATTTTTTCAAATAATTGTATGACCTATTAATCGGTTTTACTTCAGTGCAGTCAGGCCCGTATAATTGAAGAAATCACACTTTTGGCCACTCCCCTCGGTGCTGCAACTGTGTTTGAGATAGTGGACTCCTCCAGCATCCAGAATTAACAACTTCTCCTTGGAAGCTTAAGAGTACCCTCTGCTGGCTTAACACGAGAAGTTGTGAAATGCTGCAGCACAACCAACTGAAACAGCACTGCAGAGACACACTCCTATTCCAGCACAGCACAGCTGTGCATCTCTGCATGGGGCAAACAGCTGTGCAGTAACATTTGTCATCTACAAAGGGAATGCCTGAGGCAGTATCGCACCCCGCCTGCCACAGAGCTCTTTTTCCAAAACAACTGGAATTCCAGAGCTGTCGCCCCATTAGGATGCCTGTCTTGTCACATAGCCTGTCAAACGCCATCTGTGCGAAGAGCCTTAACATAAAATAAAACTTATTCTGGGGATGCTCTGTTTGTTTTGAACATGAACAGTGTGCAACGAATTGATAACAGAATTATGTCCTAAAAGGCGGAACAGCTCATGTCTTAATGACTCATCTTTCTCCCTTGTGAGCTCATGGAAAGAGTTTATCCACCTTCTACAGCTCACACTGTAATCAAATTTCTTGTTGCAAAGTTGACACCAGGTAGGAAGACTTTATTTTAATCACTGCATATATTATAATGCATAATGCAAAAAAAAAAAAAAACAAACCCAAAACCAAATCAACCCAAAAAACCAAAGTTATGAAGTTTAAGTTCAGTTTAAAGGCATTTATTTATCTATACTATGGCACATAGGTTTATATATCACTACCTATGACAGCATTTCTTTATAAACACAAGTATTTAGATGTATAGATGAATAAATGTGAAAATGCTGTTGAGGCACGATTCTTTATTTCCCAACCCGGTTACTAAGAAGCTGCTGCTTCAGTCCAGGCTGTTGGACAAAATTATTAAAGAGCTCCAAGGGATTGTCATTGACGATGGATACTACATCACCCCTTTCTGATGGCTGCTTCATGCACTTGACTTCTCTGACATTCCCTCTTCACCGTTCCCAGTGGTGTGTGATCTTTCTATCTGCCAACCCTGAGCAGCCATACCTAACCTTGCTGTTACTTGATAAACAAATGAAACAACAACTCTCTTAGAGGGGATGCGCTCATTCAGCAAAAATTCTGAATTTGTCAAGAGCAAGTTAAAGCTGATCTTAGCACTGAAACTACCTGTTTCATTACTGCCAAGAGTTAGGGTTAGACACTTCCTTTACATAACTGCATTTCATATGGAAATGTCAGCCATTGTTACGCTTTTCTAAAGGGTAGGTTTTGGCTTTCTTTGCTTCAGTGCTTGAAAATGTGACATTGCCTACTCCAGGAACCAAAACATTAGAAAACAAACTAAAACCCGGCATATTGCTTATTTTAAAGGTCAAAGATGAGCCTCAGTTCCCTGAATCTGTTCCTCTTCTACCTTTTGCGAGGCAAAATCTTATATAGGACCATTTTTCATGTCTGTGATTTACCTCAAACAAATGAGGCTGTGATCACAGCTGCATGCAGGAGAGGTTCTGATTTATTGTGCTAGCCATTAAAAAGAAATACTATCAAAAGAGCACCTCACAGTATGTTCTGAAAGATAAAATAACAGGGAATGACGGAAAAGATGTTACCTCAGCAATTTTGTAATTAGATACAGCATTTCCAAACGGCACAGAGAGAATAATTCCACACTGGCAAGGGAAAAATAAGATGACCCACAAGATCTCTCCTGTTAGAATACAGAATAATTTATTCGCACACCCCTTTTTTGGATAGCCTTTTTTATCTAGAAAAAAGCAATACAAAAACCCCAATTGGTAGGCCACCTTATTTTTTTTTTTTTAGAGTGTGTGTTCTTCCTTCCTCTTCCTCCTTTAGTTAAAAAAAAAAGCCGAACTTTTTTTTTTAACTGAGAAGTATTAAAGAAAAAAAGTTTGGGTTTTTAAAATTAGAAATAACTTCTTATATATACGCAGAATAAGCAAGAATAACAGGATCCAGACTAGATTCCTAGAAGACACTGAAAAAAATTCATGTAAAGCAGAACAGATTTAATTTAAGGTGCCTTTTCTTTTTTTCCTCAAGAAAGATAAATATGCTTAGTCCAGGTATAACAGCTGTCAAAAAGGGGACAAAAAGTACCAAGTTTATAATGTTACTGTATATAAAATCTAACAAAATGATAGTTTATACTACATGGACATTACAGATTTGCAAAACATGAAGCACTATCACCGATGTGTCCATAATAATTTCTTAAATAAGCTTAGAAATACTGACACAGCAGCCCCAAGCCGTATTTAAAGATGATTGTCCCAACAATAAGATTAACTTGAGCATTTGTCTTACAGCTAGTATAAAATACAACTTTTTTTCTTGTCTTTTTTTTTTTTAACCTCTCTTAGACTTACTGTGCCCAGCGAGTACAACATTTCTCCTATTTGTACAACTCTTCAGCTACTACTTAAGGAGTTTCTGTACTAGTGGATGCAGTGGTAGATGTGGATCCTACATACCAAATGCTGTGATGCAAAATGGGGAATGGGTAAAGATCAGGATGTGACTCTATTTAACAACAGCAAATCAAAATTATGACCCTCAGCCCAAAGACCCTACAGCCTCCCTACTGACAAAGGCTAAATTAGGATGGTGAAATTCAAGAAAAAAGCATCATAAGTAGAGAGACACTATTTTTACCTCATCAGCAGACCAAGTATTGTAACCACATATCATTTTTCCATCAAAGCAACAGCAGGATCATAACCCTTGAAGTCAGGAAAGTAGACCTGGGCCTGTTCAGGGCTTGGCTTGGAAGGGAAACTAAGGCACGTAGTCCTAGACAGGAAAAGGGTCCAGGAGAGTTAGCTGATTTTCAGTGACCACCTTCTCTAATCCTGGTGCGTGGGAAATTAAGCATCAGGAGGCAAGAAGCTGGCAGGAATGAACAAGGAGCTCCTGACTACAGTCGAAGACATAAAAAGCATCACACAAGGTGGAAACAGGGGCAAGCGACCCAGGAAGAACATAGAGACACTGTCTTAGCATGAAGGGATGGGGTTGAGAAAGCCAAAGTCCACCTGGAGTAGAACCAGCAAGTGATTTGAAGAGCATCAAGGGCTGCTACAGGCATGTCTGCAGCAAATGAAAGACAACAGAAACATGAGCCCACTGCCATGGGCAGGGGACCAGGTGATAAAGGGCACAGAAAAGGCCAAGGTACTTTGCTTTGGTCTTTACTGGTAATATTTGCCTGCAGGATTCTCAGGCCTGTGGAAACGTCTGGAACAAGGAAGACCTGTTTGAAGGAGAATCAGATTAGGGGACATTTAAACAGGCTGGACAGACTGTAAGCCCATGAGACCTGATGGGATGCACCCACGAGTGCTGTGGAGGCTAGAATGTTATTGCAAAACCATCTTGATTCTCTTTTGAAAAGTCAAACTGATCAGAAAAAGGATCCTGAGGAATGAAGAACGAGAGGTCATAGAGTCTTCATTCCAGAGATACTCAAAACCCAAGTAAACGTGGTCCTGAGCAACAAGATCCTGCTCTAGCTGACCGTGCTTTGAGCAGGGTTGTTGGCCTAGACAGCCTCGGAAGACATGTTCTACTCTCAGTCCTTCTGTGATTTTGTCATCTCAAAAATTCACTTGGCTTATGTTCTTGGCAGTGGCAAAGCTCAGTTTTGGTCAAGTGGCAGAATTAGTTCTGGCTGTAGGAAGTGAAAGTGTGAAAGAGTTAACTGGGTCTCAGGCATGTTTACGAGACAGGTCATGACCTTCCTTAGAGTTCAACTTTAATGGACAATCAAGAGTTGGTGTAATCAGGTCCTGCAGCCCACTGTGGGGTGTGAAAGAGTTAACTGGGTCTCAGGCATGTTTACGAGACAGGTCATGACCTTCCTTAGAGTTCAACTTTAATGGACAATCAAGAGTTGGTGTAATCAGGTCCTGCAGCCCACTGTGGGGGGGTGGTGGTGGTGGTGTCGGACTACTTGACCTTTGAAGGTCCCTTTCAACCCAAAGCATTCTGATTCTATGGTCATAATACCATACCAGCAAAGCAAGCTGAAGCTAGGGCAGGCTTAGCTCAAGGTACAGGACATTGCACTATGCCAGGAGTAGAGTGGAACAGTTAGTAATTTCATGTAATCACACTCCACAGTCTGAACTTCTAGACTGCATCCTAGAAGCCCAGCACCCTAGCAGGTGTGAGCAGGGTATCAAACAACTCAGCCAGACTTTGACATTGACATTCTGGAAAGCCAAAGCCGAACAAGCTATATATGTACTCCTAGCCAACCTTCAAACCTCCCCCACTCAGGACAAGAACTTGTCTGACTTTTCATTTCTTCAACAGAACTTAAGTGTACGAATCGGGATTCATACACTATTGATAACAGATACTCATTTTCTAAAAAAACAGAATAAAAAATTCCAAACCCACCCCCACACACACACCTAAAAGAATACACAGACTTTTATGAGCTCACGCTTTTCTTTTGGTGTGTGGCCAGACGTAGCCTTACCCATCCAGTTGTTAGTGAGCCTAGTGGTTAGAGTACTCTCAGAAAGCAGCAGAAATAAATCCAGGTCTAGGTCTTTTACCTCCCACAAGATTATTCCAGGAGATTCCTCTACTTTCCAGAATCTTGGTTTAAAAGGTCTAGATTCAATAGGATTAACAGCAACTCTCATCCCCACCCCCAAAAAATTCAGCAAAGACGGGGTAACAAAGACATGCCTGTTACTTCAACTACTTTACATGTAGCCATGTGTGCAACAAGAACAATCAGTAGACTAGAAATTAAGATTTAATATTCCAGTCCTGTAAGGGAAAATGTTAACCTCAATACGTTTAAAAAAAAAAAGTGAAAATTAAGACAAAAAGGCAACAAAAAAGAGGTCTAATGCAGCAGAAATAAATTTCAAAGGTACTTTCAAGTAAGGAAGAAAATCTAATACACTAGTGCAAGAGAAAAACCACCACATCAGCATTCATTAAAATCTAATTCCAAGAGAAAACCAAGTAAAAACAATATCTCTGCAAACATATCTGAGCTCTATCCACAGATCGCATTTGGATCAACATTGGAACTGAAACCAGAAAGTTAGACATGGTGTGAAATTGCTGGAGAAGGTGAGGAAAATTCCATTTTAAGCAAGGAAGAAAGAAAAAAAGCACAGTCTGTTGGTTTGAATAACCTCAGAAGTTTCCTTTCAGAACAGATAAAATATAATCTCAGAAAATAACCCATAGCAGACTGATAGGCAGAGGGAAGGAAGAAGAGGGGTATCGAGAGGTCAGCTAGGACCATTATAGAGAACTGTCTTTTATATTACTGCTATATATGATTCCAGACTGCTTGGGGTTTTTAAAGCTTTTTTTTTTTTTTTTCCTCCTTTTCTCCCCATGCATTCTTTTCAATTACTCACTTGTTAAGGTAAGTCTGAACTATTTGTATGTCTAGCCTGGTGCCCATATTAAGAACGGTCTGAAAGCAACTTGAAGGGCAGGGAGCACCCTGTTTGTCAGGGAGAACTCTTAACATACACACATAGTGCTGTACCCAGTGAGAGCCTAACCCTCAAAATGTGATTTGGTGATTTTTACAACTCCTGGCGCTTTTTCAGCTTGCAAATGTCAGTTTAAAGCTAACAATGACAACTGCCTGACTGAAGAGTACCTCTGCCATACATGCTAGGATGATGTATGACCAATCCTCAGCAACCACAGGAGGAAAAATAGTGCTGTGTTCATATAATATACCCCACATATTTTACAGTGACCTATAACCTATAGGGTCTGGCATGTCACCTGAGAAAGGAAATAGTGATTTGAACCGTTTCAGGTGACCTCCAACTTCCTGAATTACCTAAGTCATCAAGTTATTCTGCAAAACAGACTTCTTTTACTCTGTTTGTGGGTGGATGGTATCATACTTTGCAGAGAACTCAGTGTGTATAACAGACATGCTGGGAATTCACACCAAAGAATAAATTCAGTACTATGTCTCAGTGCTCAGATAAAAACAATTCACATACTTTGATTCCTACATTTAGACACTGCAAGAGGATTGTGGTGTACAGACTGCATACAGTTTCAGTCTGCTTCCCTGGCCTTGTTTAGAGTTTTAATTGAAACATGCAGGTCTGTAGGTTTGATTGTTACAGGAAAGTGTTCCTGGACCTTCTGTGGAGTCCAGCTATAACATAACACAGAACTTTCTCCTTTAAGGTGCCTAGATGGTATGGAATTGTGTAATTCCTTCTGCAAAAAGCGCTTACTCTTAAGTCAAGAAAGCCCAAAGAAGCAGAAGACAAACTAGCAAAAGGTATACCGGTTTTAGTTTGATAACACACAAGATGAAGTTTACAAAATAACAAGTGGGACTCCAGAAGCTCAAGGTTTACTTTGGTATTTATGACTAAAGTCCCTAACTATATTTCACTTCAGGAACAAATGTTGTTTGTTGGATCTCTTGGATTACCTGAAGTATTTGCCAACATTCATGTAGTTTGACATGAGACCTGTAATTCCAGGCAACTGTATGTACAAAGTCTCATACTAGATAACCAGATCTCCTTACAAGGTAATGAAAAATTTAATAGGAACAGCTCACTTTTCTAGCACTAAGCTGTTAACATATACAGTAGAAAGCATTCGTACCTTCGACTGGTTTGGTTAACACTAAGCACTTAACCTTCATTGCCAGTTTCTGCTGATGAGTTTAAATCCTGATTCCCCACCCCCTTCATTCTGGTTATGAGGGGCAAATCCCAGAACAACCAAGAGTCTGACCCCCACTCTATTAAAGGGCTGGGGTGGGGGGCAGGGAACGTGTGTGTGTAAGAGTAAATTCTGTCAAAACAATTTTTAGTTCCAGCCTCTAGAACAGAGCAGTAGCTACAGTCTGAAGTAGTAAAATGAGGATGCAAGAGGACTAACTCTAAATTTAGAAACTCAGCATTAAGAAGGCATGAGGCAGTAGCATAGCATTAAATAATTATCAAGCACGTAACTTGGTCAATATTCCTTCAGAGAAAGCTCTAAATATTTGAATTCTGGACACATTACTTATCAAGTTTACTTACAATACTTTAATGCAGAGCAATAGGTGCTAATAATTGGGGGGAAGAGAAGCGGGGAGGAAAAATATATTGGCGACTCCTAGTACTAATGTACTACATCCATATGTTTCCTAGGGAATGATGCTCTGATGGTTCTACTGTGGTAATGGAAGGTTGAAAACATTGTTCTCCAGAACTGAACAGTTTGCTTATATCAGACTTCTCTCATTATTTTTGCAGTTCAGCCTAGGAATTGTTTCTCTTCTCTATCATCACAGAAAAAACAAATTATTGAAGTCTGCTTTTCATTACTTTATCCCAGAGCTGAGCTTACCTAGGACCAGCTCAGTTAGAGCTTTCTGTCCAGAGCTTGGAGGGGAGGAAAAGGAAAGTAAATGCTTCCACAGTGTAGTTAAGAACCTTACCAGGTATATCCCAGAGTTGCAAATAACTTAGGGGAAGGGAACTTAGAGTAGCAAGCTCTTCTTCATATGAGGAAGCATTATTTCAGGCCTGACACATTAACAGAAGAGTTTGTACTGGGAAGACAATTTTGTTGAGTAAGAGTTGATGGCAGTTTCTAAACAGAACTGACATTTCATGTTACTATTAACAAGAACCATTTGGACCATCATATACAAGACCTTGGAGTTAAGTATCAACGACTGAGCAACAAAGACAAGCTACACTCGCTACAAGGGTCTTAGGGCCTAATACTGCTGTAACTGGCTACTAAAAAACCCTAAAGATTCTTGAGTTGTACTCCCTGTGCTCCCCAAACTGACGACTTTTTCCTCCTTTAATTTAGCACTTACTAAATACAAACCTCACCCTACATCTTGAAAGCTATGTGGCATATAAGCCCACCTGGGTGCTGCATCATTTGGTCTAAACTGTGCCTTTCCCAAGAGAGGCTGAACCAGATGATCCTTGAGGTCCCTTCCAATTTGGTATTCTACAATTCTACGATCCCTGGCAATTACAGCTGAGAAAGCACTGAAGTTTTCATCCTCAGACTGGCAAATTAAGAAACATCTAGAAATAACAGCTGAAGGAAAATAAAGAAAACTGTTACAGATACTTTAATACTGTCGGGTATTTAAACTACAGCACGCAAGATCAGTTTAGACAGCTTTAAACATAAGAATCCAACAGAATCTTTTTGTAGACTATTCACTTAAGTATCTATTGCGCGTACAAAACTGACAAGCACTGGTCACAAACAGAACTGTGACTTCGTCTGAACAAAGAAATCTTCAGAAGTATACTTCACTGCCCAATCAATAGGGTCAATCCTATTCATACTCCAATAACCAATAGGTTGATCCTATTCATACTCTTTTTATTTCCACTTACCTCAGGATACTGTTTGTAACTTCTACATAGGCAAACCAAAACTTTTTAGCTGTACTGTGTAATCCCTCTTTATGCTGTGTCCACCACCACAACGTATGCCAAACTTTACTCACTTCCATCAGAGATTTACTGCACCTGGATGGTCCTTGGCTTACGTACAGCTGTGACGGTCCTGCAGAATATACCAATTTTAGCCCTTATACTTGCCTTTAAGCTTAGGAAAGGAATGTAGGAAGCCTGTGTCTATGCTATATTTATTAGCTTTCCCTCTGAAACGGCACAAGAGACAACCAAATTGATTGTCGTGTGCTTGCTCTGAAAAAGGCAGCTATTACATGCAGCAGTCAACTGTAGTGGAAGCCGTGCCCTCAGTTCTAGAGAGCACTGATGTAACAATGGTGAGACGCTGAGGGCAGGTGTTAGCCAAACGCACTTTTCACCACTGTATAAACTAGTTTACATACTTAATGCAAGTATCTGGAAGAAAGACCTGCCTACATACTGTTGGAATGTTCTTTAAGTGTGACATAAATCTCCCTCTAGGGAAAGTGTGTGAGGGAAGTTTTTCCCCTTTGTTTTTTTTATTTGTTTGGTTTTGGGGATTTTTGTTTGTTTGGTTTTTTTACCCCATATACATTCCAGCACAACTGAGTGCTGGATTTCAGCACTGAACAGAAATGCAGTAATTACATGGTTCTGGTGGGTTTTTTTCCTCTTGTTGTTCTTTTGTTTGTTTTTTCGCTTTTTTTATTTTTCTTTTTTTCACTACCTATATGAAAAAGACATTGCAAAACAAAAAGGTTAACATCTAAAAAAATTAAGGCACATTCCAACAAAATAAACTTTTATTGAATGCAGTATTAGGCATTCTATTTTGTTTAAGGGAACAGCGCTTCCCCCCCAAAGAGATTCCCTTTGACAATTTCTGAAAGCAGTATTTCAGTTACAGAAATATTTCCCATGTCAAGAAACACCAAACTTCAGTCTAAATTTTTCTTGAATTATGAAGTGCAACCAAGTCCTTCCAAATGATGATAGTTTTCAGTAGGCACTAGAATGAGATACCTGCAAATTGTTTACAGTTTCTGGGTACAATGCTATGTTAATTCAAATTTCATACTAACTCATCTAGAGTGTTGTTCTTGAAGAATTATATAAAAAGTGGAATTTAATAATAAAAGAAATGCAGCTTAAAGAGCTGTTTATCACCATTTGGGGAAAAAAAAAAAAGAAAAAACCCTTTATGGCAACCTGCATATTTTATACCATTTCCACAGTATGTCAGCTACCAGAGGCTTAGTCCAATAATTTAAAACTTTAGGTAGGAATGTCTTTTGGTTCTGAATGCAGATCATAAGTCATCGTGTCCAGTAGGTGAAGGCTCAGTGGTTTCACTCTCTGCTTCCTCTCCTATGAAATTAATTATCATAGTTAGAATACAAATATATTGTTAATTACACCATATAATTTTTGACATTAGAAATTTTAAGAGAAACCCAATCAGAAAAGCTACATGCACCATCCTCCTTGTCTAAGCTTATATTTTTTTTCCACTAGATGCATACAAAACAATTAAAATAAACTGGTATGATATCATCAGTGGAAGAAAAAAAGCAGCTCAGCTATTTCTATTCTAAGCTTTTGTTTTCATCTGTTCACAGCAAACTTTATCCTTTCCACATGACCTGTCAGAAAAAATTTTAATATTTGAAATACAAGACAAAAAAGAGGCAAGTATTATTCAGAATGAATTTCTATAGAGCAAACTGCTCAGTTCAGATGTTAAAACAGCCTTCAAAAAAGCAGAGCAATTTTATTATATTGGTAAAAGCATTAACCTAAGAAAAAAGCTAAGCCAATTTGTCAACATGTCCTTTTGCTTTTATTCTCATAAAATGTCAGGTCACATTAAAAAAACATAGCAACTGATATCCTCAGTATCTACACAGAAAAAGTACATAACTGATTTCAAAGGACTAATAACAGTGGGTTCTGAGAGTATAAGGTCTGAACTGAATGGCCTCGAGTAGCAACGTTACATAGATCTTTGCAACTTATTAGTACAAGGTGAAGAAGCAGTCGAGGCTAAGAAGCAGAAAGAAAATAAAGGTATGAAACTGACTGTCTCTCACCTATTCTCCTACAGCCTTTATTGTAAAGTAATCCTGTTTTTCACTCTGGAATTGTGGGGGGAAAAAGCCTATACAGAGTAACAGAACACTAATGAATGTAATTCTGCCCATAATGTGTCATACATCCTAGAGCAAATTACACTTGAATTTCTTGACTGGAGGTATAGTTTAAGTCCTACTACTGAAAGATGTCTTCTCCGTATTCACCCTCATACCAGCTCTGGCACTTTTGTGATCACAAAATAAACAAGTCCAGCTTGCTCATGCACAAGGAGAATTCTGCTAAATTTTCTGAGATTTCATTGAGTTGAAGTCGCTTGTTATCAGATGAACCTTTAAGTCATTATAATTAATGATAAAGGGAAAAAAGTGGGGAGAACAAAGACCTCCTTTTTATGATAGCGGTAATTTTCTAGTTCACTTTACGTAATAAAGCCAGATACTTAAGTGACTTACAAACACAACTCTGAGTGAAGCAAAAAAATATCAAGAACTGCATGTTTAAGAAAATCACTGTCTCTGAGCAAGAACACATGCATGCCAGAATGTGGCCTGCATCACAAGCTACTTAACATAGATCACAGGGGCAGGAAGATGAGATATTATACAGAGGAGTTTACAAGCAACTAGACCCTTTGACAGAAACACACCTGCACGCTGTTAGTTTAGCATAGTTTAAGAAGATCTGCCATTGAAAAGTCACTTGCCTGGTTTTACAGTTTGAACACATGTTCCGTCCTTATCTTCAAACCCTTTTGAACACACACACTTGTAACTTCCTGAAGTATTAACACAGTCTTGATTCTCTTTCAGACAGACCTTTTCAGGCAAGCTACATTCATCTATATCTAAAGATAGGATAGGAAAAGAAAGAGTCCTCTGCTGTTATTTTGTTATAAAACTTAATTGTGCTCAGTCATACGAACAAAATTATATTCAAATATAAAAAACACTGAGGAGCAGAATGCTGCTGCAACATATTAAACTTCTGTTAAAATAATCTGTTGCGGTTCTTTACGACTTAGACTGTTTCAAATTTATTCAGACAGTACTGTTTTTTTAATGTTTTGCAGTTCCCTCTGTGGGGAAATGAATTTAGCAATGGCATTTATCTTAACCTACTGAAGATCTCCCATAGTAATTTTCTATTGACGCTAAAGTACAACTAAAGGGAAGGGAGCCTGCAAATATTACATCATCATAGTTAACAGCTGCTTAAGATAGTGTGTACCTTCTGTTCCCCAGAGAGAAACTCTAATTACATTCTTTTTACTATCATTTCACAAGTTATAATTCACTAGGAATTAATACAATTTGAACTCAGACATTACTGGATTATAAAAAAGACGGAGTCAACACTGCACTCCTGCCTTTCTGTTACAAAAGGAATGCAGATGCACACTTCTAATGGAGTGGCAGATAACTGACAAGAGACTCACGTATTTGTTTCCCGAACCCACTGTAAAATCCTTTTGTAGCAGCATTTCACCTTTAAGCCTTGCCATGCATATGAGCTCAGTAATATAAAGGAAGTCCTGAAGTCTTTGGTGCTAATAGCAGAATGACTGGGTTCCTTTTGATAAGCTTGGAAACTGAAGCAGACAAACGTGAACACACTTAACAGTTCCTCAGCATGGCTAACCAAGAGTGAGCTAACTCGTGTTCTACCATGTCCTGCTAAGTCCACCAACCTGTACATTTCTCATCTTCTTTCACGTATCCAGGTGCACAGGTTTTACACTTGTCAGAACCTTCACCTGTGCAACCTACGCAGCTGACATCACATGCTAAAATAAAATATTAATAAATAAAATATGTTAAGCATAAAAATTAATGTATCTGAGGTTTAAAGGAGAAGCCCTTCAAAGTCAGTCAAAATCATAGTATCATAGAAAGAAATCACAAGAAATCATAGACTCAGAATGGTTTGGGTTGGAAGGGACCTCTGAAGATCATCTAGTTCCAATCCCCCTGTCATGGGCAGGGACACCTTCCACTAGACCGGATTGCTCAGAGCCCCATCCAGCCTGGCCTGGAACACTTCCAGGGATGAGACACCCACAACTTCCCTGGGCAACCTGTTCCAGTGTCTCACTACCCTCACAGTGAAAAGCTTTATCCTAATATCTAGTCTGAATCTACACTCTTTCAGTTTGAAACCATTACCCCTCATCCTATCACTACACTCCCCAGTAAAGAGTCCCTCCCCATCTTTCCTGTAGGCCCCCTTTAAGTACTGGAAGGCTGCCATAAGGTCTCTCTGGAGCATTCTCTTCTCTAGGATAAACAACCCCAACTCTTCCAGCCTGTCCTCACATGAAAGGTGTTCCAGCCCCCTGATCTCTTTGTGGGTCTCCTCGGGACTTATTTGAGCAGCTTCATAGCTTTCTTGTGCTGGAGGCCCCAGAGCTGAACACAATACTCCAGGTAGGGTCTCACAAGAGCAGAACTGAAATAACCAGAAATCTCTTGCCTTCCTCATATGGTAGGTCTAAAGCATCACCCTCCCTATGCCCAGTTGGGACTGGCCCACACTGTATTAAATGCCTGGTATTACACCCTTTCTAGCATTATCTCTAGCATTAGATTAGGAATCTAGATGATAAAGTACTACAGCAGATTAAAAAGAAACCTTTGCATGAGAAAGATCCATCTGTGTTCAAACAATACTGGTGATCTTTGCAAGGAGAAGCAGCACACTCATCTAAATCTGAAAGATAAAAAGTGACAAGTTACCTAAACCAGTAGTCACGATTATTACATAGTCAGATTAATACCTGAATACAACGCTTTGAAAACTTCTATGAACTGCCCCACAAAAGCTATAAGCTGACAGCACTGAGAGTAATTGCTACAAGTTCAGAATCAGACATGCAACATGTTAGATGTAAAAAGTAACACGGTAACATATACTCTCATGTTCAGCTTAAACTTACATTAACAAATCAAAACTGATTCTCAGAAGATGTTCTGTGATGACAATAACAGACTTACCAGAAAATTCAAGAGCTCAGATTAAATAAAAATTCCACAGTACCTGCCATCCTTGTAATACTCAAGCTAGTGTTTTGCACGCATTTATGTTTTTTTGCAAAGAGCATAAGGAATAGACAGACAGACAACTTGTCCAGAACACTGTTGACTTCTCTACTCCTATGTTACTGAGCTATGGAACATTTTTAAGTATTTAAAAAATTGCAGAAATGCACACACAGACCACTTAGTTTTCTACAGAAAGCAAACTGGAGAAAGCTACGTTATGGTTAGAACCATTCAGACTGAAACTAGTTTAAATACTAGACTCAGCACTCCTACCTAACAAATCCTCAGACTACCTCATTTGCAACCAGCTATGAAAGCAATGTGTGAAGTGACACTAGTTCGAAGAACTTCACAAGGGAACATACTAGAACATACAGTTCTACCTAGTTAAAACATGGAAGTTAAAACATGCTCATCTTGTGATTTCAAGGAAAGCGCACAACAGCACTCACAACTAAAAAATTCAAACAAAGACAGCAAGGGGACTGAATTAGCCTTTCTATCCCATTCTTGTCGCCGCAGACATAATTTCTACCAATGACTCAATTTATACTTGATCAGTTGCAATGATTATTTGAAACAAAAACAGCTGTACAGAAGACAATACTGAAGCATGTTGAAAATGCTCTTGGAGCATTCACAGTTGCCTAAGCAGATACTGCAGCAGCTGTACTTCAAATCCTAGCACTTTTAGTAAGAGGCAGTGTTCACAATTTGCAAGATACTGTTTCCAGACATTATGTTACGGGTCTTTACCTGGTCAAACTCAACCAGTTAAACAAGATGTGTTACTCTCCCCCTAGTGCACTCCTGCATTGGGAGTACTTTTAGTACTTGAGTTTTTCCTTTAAGTTTCATATGTATCTCCTCATAAACCAAGAGAAATGCTAAGCTAGAAATAGGTAAGAGATTAATGTAAGCACTGAGCTTGATGTCTTCTGGTATTTCTCTCCAGTAAGAGGAAAACTTAGTAAGCCTGGCTTTTAGTGAAGTGTTTGAACTCTATTAGGGACACGCATTTACAAACAGTAACGTGAAGACAATTGTGCAATTGCTACAAAATACATAGATAAGCTGAGAGGAAACGTTCAGTAGTCGACAAAATAGTTAATATCAAGAGCAGGGCCCTGTTTAGCATTCAAATAAACACAAACCTCGTGTCTTACAGGGAATACCTCTTTCTGTATGTGTATCTGCTACCTGTATTCCACTAAACAGGCACACAATGAACTGTTTGGTAAAGACAACTATGATCACCAGGCAATCAGCGGGGAGGAAATACTCCTTTCCTCCAACGTGAACCAAGTTAGGAAGGGTGAGACTACAAACTATAGAAATCGAACCTGTCAGAACACTTCCATAAAACACAATAAAACTCTGTGTGACGTCACCTAATCTCACTAGCCTGTGTTGCTACAAAACCTGTTTCAAGTCCAGCAAGCATTACTCACCCACACAAGCTGCTTCTTCATTTTTAATCCAACCCTCTTTACAGTCTCGGCAGTCCTTGTTACTTGAACCAGTACAAGTTTTACAGGCAGCGTGGCAGGCTGAGGCGAGAGGAAAACTACAAACTGAGCTTTGTTGAGAGAGTCCACGACAAATTTGGGTGCACAAATTCTTAAAGAAAACCTCATTAAGAGTTCACTGGAAGCCATCATATTTTAGTACCTAGACCCTCCCAAGTCTTGACTTCATGTTGATATCATTTACAAAAATGCAACTCTATCCCGGAAAAAAAAAAGGCAAAACCCCCCAAACAGTCACCTGTACCATTTAAAACAGTGCCATGAAATTCTAGTGACTAGAAGCGGCAGGTCCAATTTCAAAGATATTTGGGAACAGGAGATCAAGAAAATAAACTGCTCAGATACTCAGGGTTGGCACAACAGTTTAAATACTAGAATTTTAAAATACTAGTATTTAAATACTAGTTTAAATACTAGACTCAGCACTCCTACCTAACAAATCCTCAGACTACCTCATTTGCAACCAGCTATGAAAGCAATGTGTGAAGTGATACTAGTTCGAAGAACTTCACAAGGGAACATACTAGAAACACAGTTGTATATACATACTATATATATCTACTACATACAGAACAAGCAATATATAACATATGCATGTTATGTATCAATATAAAATAAATTATACAGAAGAATTACTACACAGCCAGATAAAAAAACCAACACGGATTCTGTTGAAAAACCATCTTATTGGACCCCACGGTTAATATTTAGTTGCTGCAGAACCTCATTCAAGATGTAAAAAGAAGAAAATCTGACCAAGTGAAAAAAGTTTATTCCTACAACCTGACTTTGCTTACACACACTTAACCAGAATCTATGTAGTCTCCAGCACAGATCAGCTGCTTCCATGTGCATCTACTGCAGTTAAACTTACCTGAGACATGAGGAAAACCTAGCTTTCAAAGTAGTCTACTGTCGAGCACTTTCTGCTCAAGATTTTAATCAGTACCAGGATAGAGGGCGAAGAGGTGGGCAGGCAAAGCTTGACCTTCCCCCTCCTGCTTCCCTCATGACATAGATGAATTCTGTTTCTAAATTTATTACAGTGGAAAAAAATAATCATAATTAAAAAAAAAAAAAAAAAATCAAGGGCAGTCTGGAAGGTTGACCTAAAACACCTTAGAATTCCAAACTGACAAGTCATTTACAGTTAAAGCTGAATGACCGAACTGTAACTATTTTTGTTTTTACATTTATCAGCTTAAATTGTTTCTGGTTTTGTTTATAAAAACTGAAGAAGGAAGACAAAGACCTAAGCATTTGTCAAAGACTTTGTTACCTGTACAAACAGAATGTGTCTCATTTCTCAAGGTACTGAAGTAACCATCAGAACAGTCCAAACAAAAATCTCCTGTGTACTCCTTTTTACAGCTACATGTGCCATCTCCACCTCGGGTACCGTCACCATCGCAGCGGCCATTTCCATGGCAAGGTCTTTCCGATCCACCACGACAAGCTGAAAAGGATAGAAAATACTTTGAAATCAGATGTTAAAGGAAATTTAACTTCCTATTCTCAGCCACGAGCACCTGAAGTCCCTCCCTCTTTACAGACAGTAAAATTAAAAAAAAACAAAAAACCCCAGCAAATTAAAAAAAGTCACACTAAACCTGCTGTTAATTTCCAAATTTTTATCCCTTGAATGCAACCAAAAGGCTTGCAGGAAAGAAAGCTCAGTAATATATTCAAGTATAAGAAGAAATCAATCTCCAGGAAAATTCAGGTATAAATTTAGGTTTTGGGTGAACACTATGACTTTGAACATTACCTATTTTCCTAGCTTCCTGGCTAAAGATGGTAGCTTGCTTTATTCTGGATTTCTGAGAAAGCTCACATTGCAGTTGGAAAAACCTACTAGCAATCATTTAGATCAATACTGGGTACTGGCCCTTAATTTTTAACACGGTAAGAGGCCAAAGCTGATCTCTAACAAGGAGCAAGGTTTTAGGTATTTACGAATTACACAAACTTCAGGGGCCAAAATACCTCCTCTATTACTTTTACATCGAAGATCTCACCTGTATCCAATTGCCTTCCACCTACTTTTGTCCAGTTTCCCCCACTGCCTTTTTAACTGATCCTCAGTTGTGAATGTCTTCATTTAATCCCCAACAGCATTTTGGCCATTTTACTCTTGAAATTGGTCAAGGACTGCTGTCTACAGAGCTTGCTTCTGAAAGGCCACCTAAACAGTCTTGATGTCACAGAAGGCCTTTAAGCATGGGTCAGGTGTGGGTGTGAGCACCAGATCGGATGAAATCTGCACCCTTGATAGCTTGGTACATTACTTCATGCCTGGAAGACTTTTCTTCAGGCAGGATGCTGCACCAGGCACATACATACGACACAGTAGCTGGTGTCTCCTGCAAACTGTCGCACTTCGTGTATTCGTCCATATTACAGAAGACTGAAATGAAGAGGTAAAAAGAATATATCTGCTACTGTATTTTTCAAAAGAAAAATTACCAAGGCAATCTGGTCCATAAGTTCCGGCAGGGCAGCAAACTTCTATTGTTTCTATACAAAACCACTTAAACAAATCAGGATACTTCTTCTTTCTGTGGATGAAAGACATTCATTAATCAATAAAAAAGAATGAAGATTCTTTAAAAGCCAGCTTGCACAAATGAACCTGCACAATGCAATATTGCATGTGACAGGTTAGAAACTGTTTTTTTCTGTTCTGAAGACCACCTTATTTCAGAAACCAACTTCTAGAAATCCTCCAACTTCAGATTAATTTACCTTTCAAACTACAATACTATTACTACTCTACTACTATTACTCTACTTTAATATTATAATTATATTTATAAAAAATGTGAAGTAAAAGCAACCAATAAAATGAATTCATCTTGGTACATACACGCCCCACCTCCGTCCCCCTTTTATTTGTTTTAACACCTTATTTTTAGGGAAGATTTATAGTTTAAACGGTCTGATTTATGTCGTCCTCGTAAAGGTAACTGCTGTGTCTTTATCTCAGCTATGAGGAAGACAAGCCCCGACAATTACTGCCAACCTGACGATAGGGTGCCTGTTAAAATTTCTTCTCTCTTTTAGTATGAATCAAGTATTATTTTAGAAGGATTTCTTTTAGTATCAGGGAGTTAGTTATGTCCTACTCTAGCACTAGCATACACTCCCCATTAACTATGAAATCGCTAGATATTATTTTATGAGCAAGCAGGAGGACTATTACAGTTCTGACAATTCACAAATCTCAGTACCACACTGATGCTGAAGTCTCAAAAACTTTAGGAAATTAAAGATTTAGATATTCTGTAGCCTGACAGAAGTCTTCAGCAACACCCAAGGCATATACAGTTTCTCTTTCTAAACTATTAAGTCTGACCATATTGATTCCAAGGCTCAGGCCCTGAAAAATAATGTACTGAGTACCACATGTGATGTAACAGCTTGTGAAAAAAGATCTAAGGTATTCAGGGGCAAAGAAACCATCTTTGGAAATTACCACAGAAACCGAAAGACATTTGGTTATCACAGGTTAACAGACAGAAAGCAAAGTTAATCAATCACATACAAAAGGTTTATTAAATACAGACACTTTTAAAAAACTCATGTATTTTATGAATGGGTTTGTTTGGTTTAGGAAGTCTTCTTCATCAAATTCTCTAGTTTGAGATCTGTTTCTTTCAGTTCTGCAAATTTAAGACAAATTTAAGACTCTGGGTTGCATAGCTCACCTCTCTGGAAGGCATGTCCTATGAGGACCGGCTATGGACTTCGGGCTTGTCTAGTTTGGAGAGCATGAGTCTGAGGGGTGACCTCACTGCTTTCTACAGCTTCCTGAGGAGGGGACGTGGAGAGAGAGGTGCTGATCTCTTCTCCCTGGTGTAGAGTGACAGGACGCGAGCGAATGGTTCAAAACTGCATCAGGGGAGGTTTAGACTGGATGTTAAATAGCGTTTTTTTACCAAGAGGGTGGTCAGACACTGGAACAGGCTTCCCAGAGAGGTGGTCAATGCCCCAAGCCTGTCAGGGTTTAAGAGACATTTGGACAATGCCCTTAATAAAATGCTTTCACTTTTCAACAGCCCTGAATTGGTCAGACAGTGGACTAGATTATCACTGTAGGTCCCTTCCAACTGAAATAGTCTATTCTGTGCTCTGCTATTCCCTTCGATTGGCATGTTAATGTATACACTATCCTATATAGTTAGGTAAAAGCATAAAGCAATAAAACAGTCATTAAGAGCAAAAATCCTTGTCCCGTTATGAAACTTCATAATGGCAGTTGACCCGATTGAATTCTAGCTGACTAGGAGTGCTGACAGTCTGAAGTAGTAAAAAAATACTTAGAACAAACTAAGGAATTTTTAAAAAGATCTTAAGAGATTCAAATGTGACAACACCATCCTTGCACTAATTATATAATGGTATATGAAAAGCTTAGTTACAACAGAAATAACAGGCTAGCTTGGAACGCAGCTATAAAAGTCAGCTGCTACACTACCATCTGCAAGAGATCTACTTTGTAAATTTATTAGTAATAACTATTTTTTTGATTGCCAGGAGCACAAGATAGTATTTCAGGGGACAAAAAAAAAAGGCAAACAAACAAAACCCCCACAAGAACCAGAATCCCTTGCAGTTTTATGTCAAAAAAGAACAAAAAAATGCAATAAACCTCAAAGTTTTCCACTGTTAGTTTGCCTCACACCCCACTGGTAACTGAGTAGCCATGCTGTATGTTTCGGTACAGCACTTCTGGAATTGAAATTAAAAAAAGAACATGGTACAATGGCACATGCCATCACAAGTCAGCCTGAACACAGCTGTACCCAACAGCAACTCCTGAAGGATAACAAAGAATGACCCATTTCGCTATTGTTCAGGTGCAAGATTTAAGATTAGTAGTTCCTCCTCTTAGGTAACTTATCCATACAAAGATCTCCACAAAAGAAATTTATACTTACAGTTTGAACCACCATTTCTCTATAAGTTCTTCATGCTCTTCTACCATGTTGTTACACTCAAAGTTGCTACTGTCACATAGATTCTCTGTGATCTCTACAAGACGAATTTCACTACAAGGAGAGAAGGAAAATCAGAACTTTAAATTAAACATTTGATACCACTTAAGGAGTGACAGAGAAGCTTCACTTCAGCCTTGGATACTTCACCAGTTTATGAATTAGTTACAAACCAAAGTAAATATCGGAATAAAGAACTACTGAACATTACTTCAACCCAAAAAACTAGAAAGATGACCACAAGAATCCCTTTGGCTTGCATCTATTTATTACATCTGCAGATTAGGTATGATACATTTTTAACCTTACAGCAAATTTTGAGTGCAGTATTTTTCTCCCAACACAACAATAAATTTCATGTATTGTTAATATTTGATACAAGCCCACGAAGCTCACAGTAACTGAAGTTCAGAAGTCCCACCCTTACATCTCAATGCTCCAACTAAGATTAAAAAGTGCATTTGAAATTTGAAGGACAGATACCAGATCACTTTGTTCAGTAACCAAACACAAGAGTACAGTAATCTGCACCTCTGCTAATCTTCTGTTTGGCACTGAAATAGCGATGGCTTTAAGGAGGAGATGCTGCTCTAATTCTAAAACAAGTATTGTAGAGCTCCACACCTTTAATGACTATCAGTTAACTACTGACCATTATTTAACAGCATTATTTTAGGACTTTAATGGGTAAACAGAAAAAAAACCCTACTATGAGCAATGACAGTATTAATTTTTGTTATTTTCAGAAACAAGACAAAGGCATTAATAAGGGCTACAGTCTTTACTGTAATCTTTACAGTGTAAATTTTAATCAATAAGCATTTAAGGCTTGGACCCACGAAACTTTAACTGCAACATGAAATATCTAAGTTTCAGACAAACACCAGTACAGTGAAATTCAGTGGACATGAACTGTAGAAGGACAAGTACCGAGACAGCTTACCTGGACTCATACTTTGAAAGTGTCTTCTCTTCCCAAGCAGTGTTTCCACCACCAAAGTTCTTTTTAGCTGTATCTGCTAAACCCTTCAAGTTAAAAGTACCAAAAGAATGTAAGTTACATAGGTTTCCAATAAAAATTAAGGGCAATAGTAAATGCTTATATGAAAATTGTGAAAAGCGACACGTGGAAACTTCAGCAAAGCTCTGAGGCTGCTGATCAAACTGCTAAGTGAAAGAAATAGCTAGTGATAACATGAAGAGTGAGAAAGCGTAGGTTATAGCATACCACAACTCTGCGTTCATAGCACAAAAAAGACTTGCTTCAATCTTCTTTTACATCAGAAACCAAACACATGATACTTTATAACCTCCTCCTCTAAGTTTTCAGGAACTTTCTTAATCAGTCGAATAGGAATTCTGCTTCATTCAGTTTTGATAGTTAGTACTTTGTCCAATCTTCACCAGATTTTAACTTAAACACAGAACCGTACCACATCACAATCAGCACAACTTCCCTAAGTCACAGCCAATGCCTACCAAATCATATCTTGCTAAAAATCTCCACAGTTAAAGTGACCTACCAAGCCTACAAGAGTGAATATACGTACAAAGAGTATTAGGTATCTGTCAGAAGCCAAAGCAGCTCCATGCTGCCTGCGCTGAATTCACCGTGCCACAACGTGGGACAATGCTGTAAGCGGCAACAGACACAAGTCACGGAATTTCAGGGGATCACGTTTTCCATCAGCACTCCTCGGGGACCGCTACTG
>NW_010426341.1:0-402 GCF_000710305.1 Buceros rhinoceros silvestris | reverse complement strand
GCCCCCCCCCGCCACTCTTCTTCCACTAAAGTATTTTTGAGCAGAGCTCAAGGAGTTGTGTAACCTACCAGCTGAAGGACTACAACTGCTACCGAAGCCGGGAGCAACTGCTACTGTGTATTGACCAGACACAGTCAGTACCGAAGCACCCGGTGGAAGCGCTCCCGGAGTTTGGCCGAAAGGCTTTAGGAACTGCAGGGCAGGAAGCCGGGCAGCCCCGGGGGCCGCAGACCCGTACGGCGACGGGCGGTGCCGCCGGCTTTCTAGCGGGCCCGGCATCCTTACGCATCTGCTGCCGCTGACCGGCCCGGAAACCGGGAGCTGCTCCTCTGAACGGCACCGCACCGCTGACACCGCACCTCAGGCCGCCCGGCGGGTTCCTGCGGCCGGCTCCTCGCCGAG
>NW_010426340.1:0-5187 GCF_000710305.1 Buceros rhinoceros silvestris | reverse complement strand
TGGCGGGTCACTCGCCGGGTCGGCTCCGGCCCGTCCTGGTCGGGCCTGGACGTCTGCCAGCAGGTCCACGGCAGGAACCCTCTGTGCAGCGAGTCTGGAAGGAGAGAGAGAGAGAAACCTCCCCCGAGCTGCTGCGTTTTTAAAGCCTTGACACGTAACACTGCACCTGACTCCCTTAACCAATTAAATGCGGAATTACCGTATTTGCATGGAATAATTCTATTTGTTCATTACCCAAAACAAGGAAGTTTCAGCTCAAACCGGGACACACCCTTTTTTATTGACTACATGACTAGTAAGGAAGAATCTATTAAAATTAATATGGGTAACATGTGAACATCATGCTGATTTGTCTTTCCACATTTCCACCCATTCTACTTGCAGAGTTACTGTTCCAAATCACAAAAGTAAAAGAATGCTTGACTCCTCAAAGAACCACAGCTCACCTTACAAGGCAGCGGCAGCAGCACATTTCCTGACACCTGGCTTACAAGAGAGGGAAGACTTCTGATGGGCTGGGAGTAGAAATTAAATGTGTTGTCTTAGTACACATCTGTAGTTCAAGCAGTACAGTCCCTTTGGGTACATAGAAAAGAGTGAAATATATTGTAAATGTGATTAATTTCAGGCAATTCCAGTAGTGTTGTCAGTCAAATTCAGTATGACCCAGAAAGATAAAAACTTGTGCTTTTTTTCTCACTCATTACATGAAAAAGCCAGCACCATAACAATGAACTTCATGTCTAAACAAAACCATTTGCTCAGCATGGTACCCTTTAATATTCTTAGGTGGCTTCTTTAAAGAACTGACATACTATTAATGGATTTTCTCTGACACGGGGTGAATAAGCCAGACTTTCTTTAAATAAGCCATAGGATCCTGTAGTTCCTTTCTTAGAGGATTTAACCTGCCTAACTCATTATACAGAAACAGATATACCCCTTCCCATTACATTGAACTGAATCATACACTGTGGCACTACATGAACTTTAATGATGTGGTTTTATCAAAGCTACAAAACATTCAACATTCAGGCTTTTTTGAAAATCTCCTAACTTCATGTCTATGTACAAAAAAAGATAAGACCAAACGTTTTTGCCCATGTCTATGGTGACGAGCTGTTAGCATTATGAAAATAAATACGTCTGATTTCATAAAACCTCCTTTAAGACAGATCCTCTTCTGCAAAACAGTGCATCTTTTTTCCTGACATAAATGGCAGGCAGAGGTGGATAGGTTAACAAACTCATACATGTATTGCTAAAGGCAGAGTTAAATCTTTAAAGCAGGAATTTTACTTACCATGGATACCACGGCAAGTATGCTATTTCTTCCAAAAAAAGAGAGGCAATTGTCTGTCTTGGGAAAAGAAGTAAAACCCTGTTTAATTCCAGAACGAAGTATACTTTGTAGTTATGTTTAATTACAATGGGAGATATCCTGAGCCCTAGAAATCGATAGAATTATTTCAATGCAGTTTTGATCAAGTCCATAAATAGAATTTCTTTGTGAATCACTGTATCACAGCAACTCAATACAAACTGCTTCAGAGGATTTACTGAACGTCCAGAGCAGAAGTGTTGGAATTTCACAAAATATAAAGAAAAATTCCCACACGTGATTTGGATTCTTGCAGAGGGTCCCATTCAGAATGCAAGAAAAAATAAAAATATGCTTGTTATTGTTGCATGTATTAATTACCTTGGCACTCCTTGTAAGTAACGCTGCTTCCCCACGACCGGGAGCCATTGATAAGGATAGGTTTCTTTCTTAGGAGCCATACTGCCGGCCAGACTGATAACTAAGAAGAAATCGCATCAGTCCTGTGTGGGGAGAATAGCTAAAGCCTTCAGTGCTTACAGACATTTTGCAATTTAGAGGGACAGTAAGTGGCTACTATTTATTTGGGGTCTCAGGACCAGCCATCTGGGTGCTGAACCAAATGGCATTTTACCCTGACAGCCACGGCCAATGCCAGGTGCAAAGGCCCTCTTCTGCTTTTCATGTCTCACCATCTTCTCCTGTTTGTATCACAGAGCAAAGCCTTCTAGCAATAAATCAACCTCAATGACAGAATGAACTTAGAAATGAGCAGACATACAGCCAGAATGCAGCATCTTCTCCTTGGCAATAATTCATAATATCCTGGAAGACAGAGTATGGCCAACAGATTGAGGAAAGACATCTAGGTGTCAGGACACTATGAGCTGACGCTATCAACTTCAAAAAGCATGTAACCTATTCCAACACAATCCTTATTCTCAGCTGTCTGCCTACAGAACAGATCTGCCTTAGGTCTATAATATTTATTTTTCATTTGCATGCATATTGTATTTATCTATACCTATTCCAGGAAACAGATGCTCAAAAAATCAACAACTACAGTAATTTTTTTTTCCATTTTCTTAAGTTTTAACCTGTCTGCATTTGGGTATTCTATCTTGTATTCCTTCATGCCAGGTCCTTTGGCTCTGTGCAACACCTCTGAGCACCAGAAAGCAGCTAGCATGGGAGCCTTTTCTCCCTTTGGCTGTATTTGCTTCTTAGGTTTGACAGCATATGGATGGCTCCCAGTATATCAGCTGGTTGGGCTACAGGTACTGGTTTCCATCCTGCAGCATGTCAGTGAGCAGTGACACCAAACAAGAAAGTGTGTGTTCCCTATTTTTTACATTACTACCCAGACAGGTTCAAGAATCTGAACCAAGCTGCTTCATTTTCCCAATTTCCATTTCACATACAGATTATCAGGCAAAAAGTGACTGGTCTCGCTGACCAAAGATAATACATGACCACCCTTCCTTTGGGCTGGGATAAGAAACAGCATGGAAAGCAAAGTGTAGTCATATAAAATCAGATACACAAAAAGAAAAAAAAAATCTCAATGCATTGGCAAAGTACTAGAAAGGTGTCAGAATTATTAATGAAACCAGATGAAAGAAGGACAACCTATGATTATTGCATGCATACTTTTTAAACATTTCGTATAATAACTGGTCCCAAAGTATAACCAGCAATGCACCAAACTGTGCCCAGTTTTGGGCCTCTCACTTCAAGAAGGACGTTCAGGTGCTGGAACGGGTTCAGAGAAGGGCAACAAAACTAGTGCAGGGTTTAGACAACTTTTCTTATGAGGAGCAGCTGGAGGAACTGGGATTGTTCAGTCTGGAGGAGGCTCAGGGGAGACCTTACCGCTCTCTACAACTACATCAAATGAGGTTGTAGGGAGGTGGAGGTCGGTCTCTTCTCCCATGACAGGATGAGAGGAGATGGCCTAAAGTTGTATCAGGGGAGATCCAGGTTAGGTATCAGGAAAAATTTCTTTACAGAGAGAATCATTAAGCATTAGAACAGGTTGCCCAGGGAAGTGGTGGAGCCCCATCCCTAGAGATGTTCAAAAGCCACGTGGATGTGTTGCTGAGGGACATGGTTTAGGGACCATGGCAGTGCAGGGTGAACGGTTTGACGAGGACTTGATGATCTTAAAGGTCTCTTCCAACCAGATGATTCTGTGATTCTGTGAAACATACTAGTGTTCTATCTTCCAAGAAGATGAGATGCTGCAGTCAAAGGAAGACGTGTGAAGATGTATCAGGGTGAAAAGGAAATCCATGCCATTATATAGAAAGGAGTAATTTTTACTTTTTGTATATTTACTGAAGTAATGCTGCCTGCACATGTTTTTCGTACTCTTTTATTGATGAATTTACAAAATATTAAAGAGGAAAGGAGGCTTTTATATCTTTTTTTGTTTCTCTGCCACACTGATAAGCAAACCTCATGAGGTAAAATTCAGATAATCTACAAAGCACATATGTATCTTTTGAGACTTTAAACATAGACCTACAGCAATGAGTCAAAAACATGGCCAACAACGCATGAAATCTGAGAGCTTACCTATCTGGTTACCTTCCAATCTTTTGCAAAATCCTGTTATGGGCCAGGGTGGGACAACACACCACCTTGTTGTGATTTTCCATACACAAAGAGCAGTCAGATCTTACAGCAGTCAGATTTTATAAGGAGAACAACCATAACTGCAGCAAAAGCAACAATAAAGTGAAATATCAGTGTTCTCTGAGAGAACAGTGTTGTGCTCCCCATAGCTACCAAGTTGCATCATTGAGAAAAGAGTTACTTCCATCTAAAATAGGTAAGCCAGGACCGCTAGAGGTTATTTCTCCACCAGGAAATTCAGCTGTGAGAGACAAGACATTTCCAAGCTGATAGCCTGCCTCTCAGATGTGAACAGAAGACACAGCCATTGCTTAATTGCAAAAGTTCTGTATTACTTCTCTCAAGCATGTTCATTGATAATGTATATGCCACCAAACAAACAAAAAAAGCATTCCTTCATTCTTAGAGAACGTATAGGCTTAGGAATTCCCTGTTGGGTCTCTCCACTGCTTGATACATCCTACTTTCAGATAGCTGACTTTCTTAAAACTTAAACTGGAAAATGTTCTGGCTGCTAACAAACAGCACCAGGCCTAGTGCATCCCTCCAATGAATCAGTAAGGAGGGTTAATTACGTGCTCTCACTGTGTGTACAAAAATAGAACAAAGGTCTCCAGCAAATCAAAGATCAAACCAGTCTGAGGCAGGACTCACAGTTTCATAGTACTGCACTTGTTGGAGGCTGGTTAGAAAAAGGATCTGATAAATGAGGAAAAAGATACAGAGGGTGTATGAAGTGCCAAAATAGAAACAGAGTGAAATAATAAGAGACTTACAGCAGAGTTCAAATGTATCTTTCCTTTTATGCTTTCCTCCAGATAGCTTTCACATTTAGTTCTCAGATTTGCAGGCTGCGGGTTGTGGGTGTGGCGGGGCAAGGCTATTCCTTCCTGAATTGTTTGTAATTATTAAATAGTGAATGAAATCATATGGCATCAAATATGTATTCATACTTCAAACCCATTTGCAATAAATGCAGCCGTGCTCATCCCCTCCAAATAGTGAAGAATTTTTAAGT
Source organism: Buceros rhinoceros silvestris (assembly GCF_000710305.1). Classification (NCBI taxonomy): domain Eukaryota; kingdom Metazoa; phylum Chordata; class Aves; order Bucerotiformes; family Bucerotidae; genus Buceros; species Buceros rhinoceros. Next base: position 211 of record NW_010426340.1, on the reverse strand, counting down.
TGCTATGATCAGGCTGGAAAACCTAAATCGTGTTACAATGAGGGTGGTGAGACACTGGAACAGGTTGCACAGAGAGGTAGTAGATGCCCAATTCCTGGAAACATTCCAGCTCAGATTGGAGGGGGTTCTGAGCAACCTGATCTAGTTGAAGATGTCCCTGCTCAATGCAGGGGGTTGGACCTTGTGATGGGTTGGCAGAAGATCTCCTTTT
>NW_010426339.1:232951-238402 GCF_000710305.1 Buceros rhinoceros silvestris | reverse complement strand
GGGGCATTTCTTTTCCTCCCTTTGCCTGTATTTCAAGGAAAGGGTCTGCCTGGATCTGCACAATTCTGCTTTCAAGGCATGCCTGGACTACCTTGCTCTGGTCACATCTGAGTATTTTTGAAAGAGAGAGACACTCCTTTCCTTCCTATTTTCAGTTTGCACTTAATGAGGCAGAACCAGGAGGTAGATGTTGAGGTGCTACGTCGTTGTTTGATGTATCTCTGGTCAGCGCTGGAGGCCCCACAGAGGAACCATCATTTGGGGTTTTGTGCATTCATGGGAATACCTAAGGGGTACCCATGTGATAAACAGGTTCAATTTGCACTGGATTTACATGTGACTTTTCATGCCACGGGCAGAGGGGTCAGCACATGGCAGTCAGTGAAAACTGTTAGGCAGCCCTAGGGGATAAGCAATCTCCTCACTGCTTCCATAAGCACACTGTGAACACCCTTTTGCCTCAGTTCTCTTTTATGGCTCCTCCAAATGAATATTCTTTCCCCCAACATCCCCTATACCCATTTTTTTGCCTCTTCTGAAGTTCCTTCGTACCTCTTTCTCTTTTTCTGCTCCCTCTCCTCCCTGGCTTGCATTTCAGTCTCACCCTATCTGCCTCTGAAGTCAGCAGCTCGCAGCTCTCAACTTCTTAGACTAGCTCAGCCTAACTGACCTTGTAAAAATGCCCAGAAATCAAAGTCTGAGTATGGTAAGAGGTCATAAAACAGGCTGTTTCAAACCTTTGCTGACTCTGGTAACAGCAGGTGTCTTTGAAGTCTTGTAAATAACTCATCTCACCCCTTCTCCTTCTAGAACGAGCACACACGACAAATACCCAGTTACTCTGGGCTCTTCAGCAACCTGCTCCTTCCCCTCCCCTCCCTCTTTTTGCAGTGAAGTAGCAGTTTCCCAGGAAAAATCTTCAAAACAAGAGCCAGCAACTCTGCGCCAAGAAAAGTGTTGATGTGTCCCTGCTGAGGAGCTCTGCTCTGCCCCTGGGAACCTGCACACTTCTTGGGTCCACGGGGCCAGAATCGTCCTGTCACACTCATCATTTATGATTTTCCACCAGGATCAAAACATTCAGTTTTGGATAGAAATTCAATAAGCATAAAGCACCGGCATTGTCAGCCATACAAACCAGGGAAAAATCCATGATGGTTTGTTTTCCTCTGAAGTCTTCCCCCTCCACCTCTGTCTGGGGCAACCCCCTGAAGGTGGCAATACGTAACGGTCCCGGGGGATCCTGCCGTTAACAAGTGCTCTTACCTCTGGCAAGTGATCCAGCGTTCACACAGCTCGACCACCTCTGCAGGGAGAAATACTGCCCTGTACTGCTCTAGAAATGCTGGATTCGGTTTAGTCTGAACATTTGGGGGCAGTAAAGTTAATAAGCAAAGAGTTATTTTACATTTCTGCACTACGGAAGAAGCACACACAGTTTTAGTCATATTTGCTTTCTACGCTAAGGCTGGAAGGTGCCCCATGGAGCATGTTGATGGGTGCCGCAACCACTAGTACCTTCAAAATACCAGCTCAGTAAACCAGTACAGCCCAGCCCAGCTACTGAAAACAAATAAATAAAGAAATAAAATAAATAAAACTTACCTGGCTGATATAATTAGTTTGCATATTTAAATAGTCAAAGAGAACTGCAATGTAGTACAAACTGTGAAGGAAATTGTCTCATATACAGATAAAACTGTTGCTAAAAACCATGACTTGCCTCCGCTCAAAGCAGATGCGTAGAAATTTCTGAGCAAGAAAATTCTTGGTTTTCTGTAGAAACTTGTTTCCTGCCACAGTTGGAAGAGGTGTTCTTACTCGCACTGGATGTTCATCACAGAGCATAACATGATTAAAGCAGAGCTTTGCCTTTATTAAAAGCACAGAAAACAAGCCCCAAGTTTCCAAAAATGAAGAAATATTTAATTAACCAGTTTTAAACTGGATTTTAGGCTGGACTATAAGCAGCTATTTTGGAAAGAAGCAGTGTCTCTGCAGATGGAAGTTCGGAGAAGCCCCCCGGCTGCATACGTTGCACGAGCCCACTCTTCTCTCCGCAGGTCTCTGCACATCCCCACGCTGCCCACACACACGTTTCGAGAGCACTCCGTGTTTTCTCCAGCTTGTTTTTAAGACTCTCCAGTGAGACACATTTCTAATTGAGAACTCTAAAACACTTGTGATTATAAGTTTGTTTCATGAGGTTTTTTTCACACTCTGACAAACATAACACACTTTTCGTATTAGCTTTTCAGTTTATAATTTGCTCTATATAATCATATTCCGTGTTTGACATCAGGAGAACTTTGTACAACTTGCCCTGCAATTTACATAAAGTCTTTTTAATTCCCATCTACCCAAAGATAGAACCATCAACCCCGATTTCTGCCTTGCACCAGGGCAAGATATAAATTACACTAAAATTGTTGGTGATGGATAGGACTGTGATTATAATGAAACTAAAGTTTTGTGAAGAGTGTGAGCGATATCTGTGATTTTTTTAAAGGAAAAGCAGATTACTTGACACAGGTGGTCAGCATCATTCCAGAGATTTACGTCCTAGTAAGGAACTAGGACATTTAATGTAGGTTACTAGAGATTTCTGCATTGATTTCTAGGACAAATTAACTGTCAGGAGTTGTTTATACTTGCTGTCTCAGATTATTCGGAGAGAGTACGCTGAGGAAAAAACAAATAGACAAACAATGACTTTCAGGTTTGCAGAACATCCAGAACCCGAGTTTGTAGACCCAATTAACTGTGATGAGAAACCTGCGGGGGGTACAGAAAGGTGGGGGGCACCTGGGCGTGAAGGAGTGAGAGCGGGGCCAGCCCACCAGGAGGTACCTGTAGCTAAAGCTGCGGATTCTGGCCAGATGGACTTAGACGCCGTCACATCATGTCTCATGTTAAAAAAGGATGTTCTGCAAACTTGAAAACGTACGTTGGCTGCTGAAAGGGTGACTCCGGCTGGAATCCCACTTCCTGTAGGTGGAGGATTCCCTTCGTAAAAAAGAGCTTCATGCAAGGCTTCAGGAGTTTGACCACCACAGCTCCTCTCTGTCTCCTATTCACCTGCTCCTGTGAAAAGGCTGGTTTTCAGCACTCATCTCCTCACTTCCACACAGTCCCCTCCATCATCTCGTCTGAAGGCACCTTACAGCTTCTCAGTACTTACTGTGGGTCACAAGAGTGCAACACAGCTAAGAAAGGGGCAACAGTTCACACAGCGGCTGTTTCATTTTTGGTACTACCACCGTGAGCCCCACTCTATGTAGCACAGACTCTCGCTGTGTAGCTGACCCTTTCACACTCCCTGTGAGTCTGTAACGGGCTCCCAAAAGGCTGGACTGCCTCGAGGGACAAAGCCCTCTGAAAACCCTTCCTTCCATTCTGCATTTAGCAGATGCCTTCCAGTTTGACGCGTCTCTCTCAACATTTTTGTTGTTACAGTGCTCTGCAAGTCACACAGATGACATAATAATTATTATTACTGGGCCCAGAGCTGTTAGGACGCTGCCTGGCTTTGCACAGAGGCTGCACAGACCATTCCGGTTCCCAGCTCACTCCACCTCTCTCCTTCCTCTCACCTTTCTGTTGCGAGATGCTGCTAGCATTACCAAACACACCCGTTCTCCAAAGACCGTACAAAGGCTGGACGTGAGCTTACCGCAGGTGTTTGTGAAGGCATGCAGAATATATTTGGGACTGCTCTGAGGAATAATTAATTCCATGCAGTTGCTTCTGGTCATGAGCAATCATATCAAAATTGGTCCGTTGTGTTTTGGGTCAGTTTTTCTCATTCGTGATTGTCTTCTGTTACTCTGAATCACTTTCAGTTGTATAATTCTGGCCAGCTTTCACACATGGGCATACAGCTTATGGTGACGGATCCTGTCCATGAGTTTAGCTCTGTGAATCGTTAGTTAACGACCCCATCCTGGCTCTCCAGAACCCTCACTTGGTATGCTCAGCAGCACAGGAGCTAGGTTATCTGTTTCAGATTCCGAGGGAAACAGCTGCAGCCGTTCAGTGGAAATCTCTGTTGAATTAGACCCGAAGCCGGATTATTTCTTTATTACTCAGGTTAGACTGCTTGTTCTGCACCATTGTTCATCACATCAAAGGACCTGCCCGTCCGCTTCCACAGGCAGAGGGAATGACACTGAATTGTACAGTCAAATGGCGTGTTGCTTCTTAAGATGTGCAAGGTAAAAGGAAATAGTTCCATGATAAAAAAATTAATTACCTTTACCAAACCCTTCATAATATTAGGAAAGCAGAAGTTAGTTAGATGTCTTAAAATGAGGGTTCACCCAAAATAGCCCGACGCTATCTGCCGGCATCCTTTCCCTTGTGTTAGGCTGCAAAACCATTTTCACTAAGCACATCTGCAAATGGAGTTTCTTCCAGAAGATGATAAGGGGCAGAGCTCTGCTAATAACTCTAATGCAGCATAAAACTACATGTAATTGGATGAAGAATTTGCAGAATATAAAAACATGTAGAGCATTAAAAAGAAAGTGGCTGTGAAATGCAGGCACTCGTTACACACGCAGCCCTCCACTTTGGCACAGTGGTTTTCACACAATGCAAACTCCCCTTTTACGTTATTCCTAAACACGGCATTTGAGCCAAAAGTAGCTCTTTTTTCAACGCTGGTTCATTCCATCTCGGAATAAGGAATGTTATTCCATGTCTCTTTAAAGTTCTAAAGCAGGTTCTTACAATGCTGATGACATACCAAATTTGATGGGATTGAACATTCTCAAACTAATTTCTCTGGCTGGCTAAGATAAGTCCAAGATGTAAATATGCTGCTTTTTTAATCACAATAAATACCGCTTAATTGTAGATGCTAATCTTAAAAACGCAACCTACATCCAGCTGACGGAATGTTCACAGCTCAACTCTCTCATTAAACAAAGATTTCCTTTACTGGACGGAGGAAACATCCTTGGATTGCAAACTCCCGGAGAATTTTCAAAAGTCTGGTTCGAGTTTCACCATTTCTCGTTTGTCCTCTGTTACTTTCCAGAGAACACAGCAAGGCTCCTACTGTGGGAATCAACTGACGTGTCTCACTGGCTACACCTACATCAGCGTCTGAGTTCACATCAGGACTAAACCGTTAACGTGCATCTCCGAGTCTCCTGCCCTCATGCTGCTGTTTACGTATCAGTGTCATCTCCAAACACAATGGCTGGATTTGTTGTGGGTGAAACTAAACCAAAGGAGGCACCTGCTGCGCCCCAGCGGCTGATGGGAATTCACTCTGTAGCACCAGGTAAACATAGTCCAAAGCTGAGTCCCTGGAACGCATCGAAAGTGAATGAAGCCGCGTGAAGTGGGCACAGGATCTGCACTCCTGCCTGTGACAGCTGCTTGTACCAAAGCTCCCGAGGGCACACAGGGCCTCGGGAATGACCCACCCAAAGCCTCTTACTG
>NW_010426339.1:231245-232816 GCF_000710305.1 Buceros rhinoceros silvestris | reverse complement strand
CACCCGGAAGCTCTGCACCCGTTAATGGACAGCGTGCTAGTGTCCCTATTCTTCCACCAGAGTTTTGGGTGAAATAGATAAAATTTCTGCACAGAAAAAGAAGAAAGAATATTTGTTCCAAGTTCTGCCACCTCTGTAATGCAGGAAAAGTGCCCGCAGGAGCACATGGTTACAGAGGATACGCAATGAGTTGTGTGTTTCCCAGCTGAACGTACTTGATTCCCAGAGTAAGACAATAGCTGGCTGTGGGAGGTATGTTTAGACAAGCTTGAAGCACAGAATTTACTTTATAATGTGGAACAAGACAATTAGAAAGTACAACAAAGCTTGGGAATTGGGAAGAATTCATGAGGTAATGTAAACATTCATTATTTTCCTTTGATGATTAACTTCTAGCAAAAGCTGACTGTGAATACCAAGGCATCTGCATAAATGTGAAAAAAAATAGTTGGTTTTATTTTTTCACAAATGCTGAGTTGTTAAAAGACCATAATAATTCGATAATAAGCCAGTGAAATGTGGGATAAAAGAAATTCATCCTCTTCCTTTGCTCACTGAGGTCTATAAATTTGCTCAGACAAAAAAAAAAAGCTATGCAGTGAACAAAAATCTGTAATAACATGGTAGCTGACAAGTAAATGTACGTCCCCTGGGTTTAAAATGCAATTTAATAAAAAAAAATTAATTGCTTGGAGAGACTTCACTGTCATTTGAATGACACTATTACCATTGACCATGTAATTGATTTGACAGCACAGCGATAGGCCAGTCTCTGAAATCCCTTCCTTAGGACTCTCCCATGGTTATGAATTTTGATCTGCAGACCACACTGCAGCCAACTGCTTGATGTCCGTGTTTCCATTACCAAAGAAAACACCGTGTAAAAGACGGCAGAATGGTCAGGGTCAAGGTGGTAAGAAGGGCAGGGTGAAAGGTGAGGGATTTGCACTAAAACCTCTGACTTTCCTGGCCCCCGAAGTAAAAACAATCCATGATGCCACCAATCCCCAGTTCTCACCCTCTTGGCTCTTCCTAGAAACGTCAAATGGAAACAAAATATTGCCTTCACATTTCCAACTTAACTTCACCCTGGCAAGAGAAACCCCAGAACCTTATTTCAGGTCAGAACCAACCTGACTTAAAGCAATATTCAAACAAATTATGACAATGTTGCCAGAATATTCAAGGGTGTTTGACTGTAGTGGGAGCATCCAAACAACAGATGAAAGAATGCACAAATATTTTTCCCGCTACATGAGAAATCACTTTCTATTGCGAGCTTTTAAGTTTGCCTATTTTGGATTATCAAAAGGAACACATTTCTGCTTCTTATGTCTGTATTTTAGACTTCCACATGCCTTCTCTCCTCTTTGTACCTCCTTTCCCTTTCCACCCTGAAAACTCAGCTCAGAAGGACAACAAACGGTTCATTATACCATCAAACCCAAGAAAGCCTGTTTGCCTTGGGGTCTGCATTCAGATGTCGGTTGACCTTTGAGTACAAGAAGGTGCAAACCCTCATTTAACCTCTTCTTTGGGGGCACTTAGAAGAATTCTGCAGAGATTTCCAG
>NW_010426339.1:217243-231144 GCF_000710305.1 Buceros rhinoceros silvestris | reverse complement strand
GGAAAGAGGCACAACAAGGCTCTCTGAACAGTTTTAGGTTTTCTCTCCTGTATCAAACTGATTATTTTCCTAACACCTCCAGAAGCTTTGAATCTCTGAGTCCTCGACTCCTCCAACAAATTTGGATGAAAAGGGCCAACAGGACCAAAAATTTCTTCAGCGGATATATAGAGATGAAAAAGCATACTTGACAAGAACCAGGCAACTTTACACTCTTGGCATTTCTCACCTAAAAAATTTAAATATTAAGAGAAATAAGTACTTCCATGTTTTTAAATACTTAAGCTGAAAAATGAGAATGTTGGAAAAAAACCTCTAATTTCTTCACTTTCCTTTTTTTTTTAAATGATCTTCAGAAATTTCCAAGTAACAAAGATAAGCTCAAAGAAAACAGCTTTGCACTACCTCTGTCACAGAATAGGAGCATGTAAGTTTAATGAAATGGAAACGTAGACAATATCTAAAGTTTAAACAAATAAATTCAATATGTTTAAAGTTTATAGACTATCTGTGAGGTAAAAATATCTAGTGGAATTGAACCAAGATGTCCTCTGGCATTTACAAAGAGACACTCTTCTGCATGCAATTAAATGACAAAATTCCCATAGTTATAACAGAAAATCCCCCTCTGCCGTATGAATTTAGTCGGAATTAAAATTGCTGTTGATGATGGGCAACCAAGAACTTTGGAAGCAGCATTAATTCCTACGTCAAGGTTCAAGCCAATCTTTGACAACTGGTATGAGAGGATTATCGGAACAAGAATTTCCACAGAGAAATGCTATCTAAACATGTGTTGCGCTGTTCTGTGCAGCATCTCATTATGGTCTTTGGTCAGTTTGTGCTAATAGAGGGTGCTGACAAGATACTCCATCGTAGCTCTCTGTTCATTCAAATTTTATTCCCCTCCCCGCAGCAAGTCCCGTACATACAACCTTGATTTTGACAGAATTCCTCGCCCTGGCAGTCTGCTGGCACAGCCAGGCTGGACAAGATGTTAATTGTTGTGCAATGTTCGATACGTGCACCGGGAAACGGTAGAGACTGTCTCGCCAGCTGTGCCCTTTCTCCCTGGTACTGTGCTGCCATGCTCGTGGTAACGTTTGCACCGTAGCAATAGAGCTAGTTCTGTGACTAGAGCTCAGAGGAAAACAGGGATGAATATAACAGATGTAACACTTATTTCCCAATATTTAACCGGGACAGGCTGTTGTTATAATTGTCACAGATTCTCTTTAAAAACATTTCACATTCAGCCCCAAGCTGAAGACTCTGAAGTGCTGACAGGATAAAACTTCATTATTAACATCACATAAACCTCCAGTAAACCAAGACAAGCTCAGCCCTCCTGACGTGCCATTTTGGGGAGTAGAAATAACAAATTCCAGGTCCTTTTACTGCCACGAAACATTAAATTGTTGTATCGGAAAGGGAAGAGTGCAAGAATTACTGCCCAGCCTGCAACCTCTTCACCTGCGCGACCTCCTCCTTGCTGGGATGTGCAGTACGTGGCAATGCCCCATGCTGCCCCGCTCCTTTGCTGAATTAGCATTAATAATATATTCCTTTCCATTATCTGAGCATAGTCTTTGCTTCTGTAGATGAGGCTGTAATTAACAAGACTGCAAGAGAGGGGAAAACTGAGAAATGTGAGTCCTAAATTAATGAGATATTACAGATATCGTGGATTAGAGCTGTTCAACCTTGCCAGCTAGAACAACAGCAGGGAGGAAATGTCTGCTTTCCTCTGCTTACATTAAAACCATTTTTAATTAAAAGAAACAGATTCAGTGGAGAGAAATTCATTATTTTCTCTCCAGGAACCTATGATTTCAGATTTATTTTTTTACTTTTTCTGCTCAAGACAAGAGGAAGAACGTTTGCCTAGCAATGCAATGGGAGGTGACAGGAGAAAGCTGGCACTCAAAATTACCAAGCCTGACTTTTCAGTACATTTCATTGTAACATCAGTCACAAGCTGCCTTCACACTGCTCACTTAACCCCCTCCAAAGCCATGTGGCTGCTTTCAGAAGTAACTCCCCCCTCTTCCCCAGCGTGGGGCTAGTGGAAAGCAGAAGAAAACCAGCGCCCTGTGAGTGCCGGGCAGCAGGATGCCGCCAGCTGAGCCATCCGTTAATTTGGAGAGACACATGCTAGGACAGCAACCAATTTAACACATCCCTCCCCGACCACAGCAGATGATGAAAGACAAAGTGAGGAGCAGGGTGTGCCTGAAACCACCTTGAGAAACGACGGGGGAGCTGCTGCTGATGTCCGCGTGCCCTGGTAAATACAGCGTGAATCACCTTGCGGTTCTTCTGCAGGTTCAGAAACACGAAAAAAGAATAAAATAGGTTCTTCCAACACGCAGAATGAAGATGGAGACAGCGCCCGTGATTTCACCCCTGGCTTTAACCTTCCATGTATTAACAGTAATAATAAGGATCAGACTAGAAAACCAGGCATATTCTTTAAACATGCAGAGAAAGATCTTTTGTTTTGACGTTTTTCTGTCTTCTCTGTATTCCCACCTTGTACAGCGCACGCCCTGAGACTCAGCTTTTTGCGGTGTAACTGGCAACAAGCCTATTACAGTGGCAGGTCAAATCTCTTGCTTCCTGACTAACATATCCCAAGCGTAACCTGCTCAAGGCTTTTTGTAAGGCTGGAAAAATTCTGTGGAAAAAAATCCTGAAACACACAGCTGGTTCCTCTCTCAGACCCTTCATACTGTGGGGCTCTGGGGTTGGTTGGTTGGTTTGTTTTCCTTTTCTTGCCCCTTCATTAAACACTTAAGAAAAAAAGGATCAGGATAAAACCCCACAAATATCCTCCTTTTTGCTTTTTATTTAGACTTCACAAGATCGCTGAAACGTCTGGTTCTGCCTATGGACACTGCAGCACACACGGAGCAAACATCAGCTTGCAAAACATACTTCACAGATCATGGTGGGGACAGCTCCTTTATATTTTGGTTTTGTACTACCTGCAGCAAAATAAATCTCCTGTATACGACTACAGCTCCTGCATTCTAAATAATGAAATAAATATTTGCCAAGGAAATGAACTGTCTATTAGCGTATCACCACAGACACAGCCGGAGCAACAAGCTCCTCACCTTGGATGAGCTCTCAGGAGAAGGAGGCAGAGTAAAAGCACACACCTTGGTCCATCTGAGCTTCACTTTTTAGAGGAAGAAAATTATTCAGATTTTTGAAGTGAATCCAAGACCTCTTACTGATAGAGGGTGCAGCCAACACGATAGGGCCAAGCCCGTGGAACAGGGAGGCCGGGATAGTTCTGATGAGTCTCAGAGCACATCATAGTGATGTTTTCACCGATTAAAGGTTGAGTGTGAATATTTTACTGCACAAGAACCTGCGAAGGGGAATAACAGTACCAGTAAAAAATTTATGACTAGAGAAAAACCTTCAAGTGCTCCTGTTACAGCTGGTGATTGAATCTGCAGCCTGGCATTCCCACTGGTGTCTGTTGGGCTGGTTGCCCTCCTCTGAGATCACTAAGATATGCTTATAATGTAAAATATTTCCAATCCCACTGTAAAAGGTGATTTTTGAGAGATTACACCTCTGGCCTACGCTTGCCTCTTTACATCTGTATTATTACACTACTCTCTCTCTACTGTACGAAGCCTGGAAGGGTTCGTGGGTGAGTGAGCACACATGACTTAACAAATGTTGAATTAAAAGGAGTATAAAAGAAATGTTTAACGACTCACCTGTACGTATCTCCACTTCGGCTTCCAAGTTCTTTTCTACAGTCTTTCTAGCTTCATGGAATAGGGTAAATGGATTAACGCTGAAAGATGTCATGTACAGAACCCCTCTCCCTGGCACCACGGATTAACCTGTCCTTACACGTGTCTAGTTACAGGAGGAGTTGAATCTTCCATGCTTTTTTGCTTGCTATAAAAACTATGTCCTATCTGACTCCCGAATGAAGAAACCTCTTTACAAACTTTAAACTTCTCGGTACGTTAAGAACTGCATATTCTGAAAAGGGTGTTGAACTGCCAACGACACGCTACTCGCTGTCATGAGAAGAGCAGCACACGTGCTCTTCCCTCATTGCCATGACGTAGCATCCTCCTGACCTGGCTGCTCGCTAGAGGACTTAGAACTGTATCAACCGACAAAACAAATACTTCTCTAAAGTCACTGTCCAAAATATTTTCCTTGTTTTCAGTTGTGAAAGTAGAAGACAAAATAAACCTATAAAATGAATCCAAACTCATTATTCCAGCCCTTAAGTAAAGTAAGATCACTGAGTCATTGTCTACATCATCTTTCCTTTTCTGTTCTTAATTCAGCAATTAGAATGTGGATCTCTGGAAATTTTGCAAACCCAGGGAAATACAAAGATTCTCTGTAATTTTTTTGTTGGTTTGCACTTGCAGGCTCTTCTGAGTTAGTGAATTGTTTTTCTCTATGTAATAATTCAAACGAGTATGTTTCCCATAGAACATTAATTTCTTTTTTTCAGCTCATTTTTTTCTCAGTTAATATGGTATTTGAAAGAGGGAGAAGGAAATGAGGAAAGGAACGAGGCAGGTGTGTCAGTCATCACTGAACAGTTTTAAAGAGCACCGGCTGCATCACTTCCAACAAATACATTATGCCCTGAATGAGGAACAGAAAGAAATTAGATCTCACGTATCCATCCAACTTCAACCTCCTGTTTGATCGCCAGGTCCATCAGGAAATGAAAGTGGCAAGGAGTGAGAAGGCACCTTTAGAGCACTGCAGGATGCAACTATAAAAATCAGTCTTGTTTCAGCAGACAATACAGAGTTGTCATGCACCAATGAAGAGTTCGTTTCTGACGCCAAACCGTTCGCCCCATCAAAGACAGCCCTGTGATATTAAGGTTCCCTTACCCTGAGAACAAGCCCCAGCTGGCAGCGCTACATTGAGCTGAACATCAGGCCACACGGGAGCTCCTTACAGATGGCCGCCATCTCCTCTGCACAGGAAAAGGAAAAAGCAATATAATTTCATCCCCTGCAGTGAGCCTTTGCCTGTCACAGCTGCAGAGCAATGACACCGCAAGAAGATCTTCTTTCAAGCGTTAGATTTTTCTCCAATAACATCTAACGCCTGTAAAAAACCCAGCAAATGAGCGCGGTCCTCAGCAGCTAAAGCCCGTATCTGAGTGCGTGGACTTTGCTGAAGTCACGGCTGTTTTATTATTAGCCATCACAAACGTTAGCAGAGCTGTAAAGCCATGCTTCAGCTTAGCACTGCTTGCTGATTAAGAAGCACTTTTAATTAAAACTACCAAAATTCTGTCTCCTCCATTAGGAGTCATAATGGAATTAAGATGAAAAGAGGTCAGCTAGGGATTGTTTTGAGTATTAATTACTTTTGCTAATCAACATTACTTAACAAACTCTGTCTGGGAAATGACAGTTAATAGAGAATTATACCCAAAGTGGGAATCTCATATTTGTTCGGTTTTAAATTTAGGGCCCTAAACTAGGCACCCGATTAACCTGAGGTGCGTTCCACCTGCCAGGTTCACTTGGAATCTTTTAGTCAGTTGGGTTCAGATTTTAAATTCTGCCTCTCTTATTAGTAAGACGTAGAAAAATACTCACTTGGGAAATCCTGTTCTGTCTTCGTCGACTAAGGAAGAAGAAAAACAGAGGCATGAGGAAGGTTCCAAGTACATACAGATCTCCAAAATCGAAGACCTAAGATGTTATATATACTATTATAGAATGTATCGCCTATAATAGAAATTATGGGTGGGCATATATCATGTATTATTATAAATATATAACTTTTATGTATAAATATAATCTAAATTATGGATTATATATAAGTACTATATATTATACTACATATGTTATATTACAATATATAACACGTTATTGTTGAGTATATACATATAATATATATATCTGCCAATACTAATTTATAATGCTTGTACTTCCCTTCAGGTCATCGCAAAACATTTGTTCCCAGAAGCTTCACTGAAATTACATGCTTAAGAAACAATCTGGCCCAGGGATCCTAAAACAGTCTTGAATTTTACAACCTGCTTTATGTGGGTCCTATTTCAATCAGCAATCAGCTCTTTCCTTGACACCCATAATTCCAGGTAACTCTGGGGTTCAACGGGAAGAGTCTCTGACACGGTACCTCAGCCAGACACTCAGCCAGCACCATCTGTGCCACATCAGTTGTCCAAGTTCAGTGACCTGAGGGGTATAAACGAAGGTACCTACAGAAAATGGCTTTTGTCAGCGGGATGTAACCGCTGCGCTGTGTTAGCAGCCACTGTGGCAGGACTTAATAGCACATAATCCTTGAGAGCGACACTTCAGCCGACAGGCTGAGAGGAGAAGAGGCAGGAAGACAGGAAGAAGACACTGAGAGGGTATTTGACACATAAAAATGAAATCCTGATCGTTACATCACTTCATACTACAGGTCAATCTTTGACTAAGACCAATGTTTAATCAAGTGTTTCTTGATACGCCAAAATACTGTTTGCTCGTCACGGCACTAATCAAAAGTATTCCTATTAAGTTACAGCTACAGAGTGAGGCAGCTGTGACACGCATCCAGGTTTCCATGTATTCACTAACTGTTGTATGGTGTTAGTTAAATACTCTCCAGCTGGGCATCGCGCAGAGCAAGGCAGCGTGTTTGCGTGCGTACGCACCGATGTGCAACGCGATCACCGGAACGCTGCCCAGCTGTTTTCAGCCGTGCTGGTGAACTGGCAGGACTGCTGTAACAGGCAGCAGACCTGGCACTGACTGAATCTCCAAGAACCGCCTGCTGTAGCAGCATTCAGCACTTCCCATTACATGGCCCTGGTTTTAGAAGGTTCTAGCTTAAATTACTTGAACTGTTATTACCATTTTGCACTTCCACCCCAGGTACAACGTTTCTTTTAATTTCAAAATAATTTAACTCATGTTCAGAGTAAGCTCATGGAAAACAGACTCTCTCTCCTCCCCCCCACCCCGCCCTTCCCCCCCGACTTAATAAAAAAAAAATCCTCATGACCCCTCAATTCTATACCTTAGTAACGACTGGGAATGTGTCGAGGCTATACATCTTGTCACAAGTGTGTGGTTAGGTGTTGATTCTCCACATCTGACAGTCTGGAAAATTTACACTTTGAAATCTGTGGTGGGATCAAAGTCCACCAAAGCGGATTTTGTCTGTGTTCACCGTTTATGATGCCACCATAGATGACACAGAGTTAAAACAAAAAAATACTGGAATAAAGCCTGCCCTCATTTTCCTAGAGGAGGAGCTTGGGGAAGCTTCAGCAGTGCTGACCAGGGGAGAGCAGAAGAGAGCACGAGCTGGTGAGCTCGCAGTCGGTCTGTGGGGCGAGGAGGAGCCCGCTGCAGCGCGCAGGGTGCAGCCCACATGGCTCCTGGGTGCCAGGAGACTCCTCTGGTGAGCTGCAGAGTACCGCTGTCCCCATCTCCTCCATGCCCATGTAGCGGGGGAAAGAGATGGGCAGAGGAGACAGCACAGCAGCAGCAAACGGACTCGTTTTCAAACGCTTTCTCCTTGTGTGTTATTCAGGGGATGTGGTTTTCTCTACGTCAAAAGCTGCTTCTTGACCATTTGCAACAAACCCCAGACTTGTGGCTGTACTGTTAAGAAAAGGTGCAGGCAGATACATCTCAGGCTCCAGTCTGAGCTGGGCTGATGTCAACGCAGGCATTTAGGACGTGCCAGCACCCCAGTCGATGTAGGCACCTAACACAGACCGAACTGCTGGTGTTGCTAATTTGGGCTATGGTTTCTCCTGCCCATCTGTGGAGAGCCGCATCGCGTATCTGTACGTAACCAGAAGGTTCCCCCGCCCCAAGGACAACATCAATTTCTGGCAACGATTTCCATGCAGCAGTCGCTTTCGTTTACTTTCATGTGGTTCAGCATAACTCGGTCACTAGGTACCCAGAGGTAGCTCTGATCTATTGCAATGAGCATCAGTTACTGCACGTGAATCCGTAACACTGAACTATTAATCATGATAAAGTACAACGAGATCACTACATCACTGCTGCTGTGCAAGGTTGAACGTGCTGTGGAAAAATAAAATTCTCATTATCTTCCTTTTCTGAGCCAGTGTATAAAAGATTTTGGGACGCTGTTGTTTCACTGCACAAATCAAGGTGAAAGCACTGAAGAAAATCACTAATGCTGTTGCACTTGAAAATAACTTACAGAAATTTAAGGGAAAAATATTTTCAGTTAGAGAACACAGCTACTGGCTGTCAGGAAAGTTTTGTTGCACTGATAATTTGCATGTGTGATTTATTTTAGGCCTGAGTTGTTTCTGTTGTCTTGAATTAAGGCGAAAACTGTGAGGTTAAAATATTGCGGTAAAATCAAGTTAGTGTTTTACAGACCATTAATTTGTATAGTCTTGACTCACAGCACCATTAAGAATATTTTGGAAGAACAAGTTACTGGTCCCTGGGTACGGCTAATATTTAAGGTTTGTTTGGGGGTTTTATTCATTTAAATAAATCATAATTCATGCATAGCTGTGCATTTTAACACGTATTTAATCACAGGCGTGCCAACAGCAGTTGACTGCGTGGTCAGCTATGAAAAAAACACTGAAAGTAAAATTAAATGGCACCTACTGAGTAGGATTAGCAAACACAGACTTCTGTTATTTATTTTCCCCATGAAATGGTGTTCTTTTGTGCTTACAAGCGGAGCCAAAATGAGAATTTTTGTTATAGATAGCTTATATATAGACACATATGGAGAAAAAAGAATGCTCAAAATGCATGAAATCAGACAGACAAATAAAATAGGTATTTCTAGCTATTATTAACCGCTTTGAGATTTTTCCAGAAATCCATCCACTTCCAGAGCTTCCCTTTAAGAAACCAAATTCGGGTTCTTTCTCCACAAGCAAAGAAACGGTGCTAATATTTTATGTGCTTCTGTAACATTTTTTAATCTGAAGATCTGACTAAAAAAAAAGAAACTACCTTACTCCCCGTCGCTGTATGGACACTAGAGACAGTGGTGTATTACACCGCTCGTACTGACACGAGAGCTTCCCAAAGCTACGAGGTCAGGCAGGCCTCCGTGTATCTGAACTCGATCGTTCCAGGACTCCGCGAGAGCCTCCTCCCATTCGGACTGAAAGAAATTCCTGTTTAAATAGAAGCGTCACTTCTCAACGCTTCCACACACACTCCTGAACTGCACTGCCACTGTCATTTTTGGCTTTTCATAGCCCATTATTACTGAAAAAACCCCCAAACTTCACAGGTTATTGTGTAACTAAATAAAAAAATGCCCTCTGTGTATAAAATCCAGAACAAACGGTTAACCATGGACGAGATTTCACTGTCTTAATTCTTAAGCAGGGAAGCGCTGAGATTTATTGTCTTGCATCCCAATGATTAAAACAGAAATCAAATCTAATGAAATACATGTGCTCATTCTAGAAAAACAATCCACCGTGTTCTACTGCAGAAAATGACCCACTTTAAGCACAAACAGGCTTAAACATTTTGATAGCTTTTCAACAGGAAAATTGGAGGAATTCAGTGTTCTGCTTTTCTAGTACAGGCATTGCCTTGATCTTTGTCATTTTGGTAAAGTGAACACCTCTTAGTTACCAATTTTATAATGCAAAGCAATATCTGACTATGGATGAAATTTTGCACCAGAATTTTTAATTTTCACACACAGTCATATACGTATATGCATATTTACATGTAAATTTATGTATGTACGTATAGATGATATGTTTTCTACAAATATGCATATAGATACAGATGGATAGGAAGAGAGACTTCATTCAGAGAAGTCTGTTATGCAGAAGAAAAATCAAAATTGGAGTTTGAAACAATCTAAAATCCATCTCAACCTATTACAAAGGAGAACGTTTCACCTGCTCTTAAACTGGAACTTACATTGCTGCTAAGTGCTAAACTTTGGAACATCGAATAGAAAAGCATTTTTTTCTTCTGCGTAATCTTTATTTGCAAAGGGAAGGATGCGGTCCTTGTTGGTCCCGGCCTTGTTGCCAGGCAACCGCAGAAAATTACAAAATGCTTTCTTTGGACGTGCTGTCCTGTGCTGTGCTGAGTTGTCCCGCAGAGAAACAGACCCAGTGACGTGGTTCTCCCTGAACTGGAGCATAAAAGGGCTCTGGAGTATTCCAGAGAGACCAAGAGAGGGCCACGTGACCTCAATGGCACAAACTGAAGCTCCTTCACGTTCTTTGTAACATCGAGTAACTACAAATCAAAGGAGATGGCGAGGTCTGTTTAGCTTCATCCCAGCACTGAGGTGTGAAACTACTCACTCTCACAGCTGGACTGGGAGAACAGTTATTGATCCACCGAGGGGGAATTATACACCTTCGCTGGCCACGGGCCATGTTGGTGCTTGGGAGCATTCCTGTGATGAGGGGAGTTTCCTTCCTTTTCAGAACCCTTGACTTACTCCACAGAAACTTTTATATATTCCCACGTCCTCTCAAATATTTTTTCTTTTTTTACACATATAATTGAAAATACATTTCCTCTCAAACTGAAAAGATATCTTTGAACTGTAGATTTCTGAGGTACAACCATCGAGGACAGATTTCGCTCTAGATGTGTACCAACCTCTCAAAACAAGACTAGAATGTTCAGAAGAGCAATATTTGTTAAGCTACTCCTACAAAATAGATCAGATACACCCACACCATAGACAGATTCATTAATCCATCATTGTTGTTCTTAACTCTGTATCATTACATGGACTATTCTAAAAACAGTAGGTACGAAGAGAAGCAGGGATTCCCCCAGCCATCGTCTGCAAGAAGTGAAACTGTTCAACACTGAGAACGAGTGGCCATGTTCCGCCTGAGGGGAGTGAAGTAATCCTCAGACTAGACGTAACTGACTTCTACAGGTTTCTAGAGGATTAATTCTCCTCACCAACACGGCTTATTCAGTCTTACCTCACCTGATCTTCACTGTCACCTGGGAAAAGGGACATATGAAAGTGGAAGCATACACGCACGCAGACATACCCCCGATTGCCATCCCGGGGCTAAAGGAAAGATTCTACCAAGGAGTCCTTTGGAAACAAACCAAAGCAAACCATCACCTCACAATACCCCACCCACCCCAATCCTTCATGTTGCTTTTCTGATGGTAAACAGATTTATTACACTGTCTGGTGGTGAAATATGAGTTAAATGCTGCACATTCCCAGAAAGCAGCAGCCTGCTCAACCATTTACTACTTCAATGTATGTTAAAAAAAATTAAAAATTAAAAAAGCAAGCTAGACTGTTGTTGACTTACAAGGTTCATTTTTTTCTTGTTGTGGACACCAGCCCCAGGGCAGCCCTTGACACAGCGGTCATGAGCAGCTATAACAACAGCAGAGGTGCTGTCAGCACCGCTGGATTCCTTAGAAAGGTGGCAGGAGTGCCAGGTAGGACAGCTTACCTCATTCCTCCGGGACATGTACGCGAAGCTCCGTGTCCCTTCTAGACAGATGACTGATGCAGTCTCAGTGACCTTTTCAGCCCATACCTCAGATGTTTCAGCTGAGGTACATCGTATGCAAGATGCTGGGTTTGACATAACTAGAAATTAGCACCGGCGGTGGATGACAGGATCACAAGTCTCTTGCTCTCTGAAAATTTTAAGATACAGCGGACTGTCTTCAGCCAGGTTTGCTGTGGTTACGACCGAAATGAGCAAACGCCTGCCCTGTGGCCCCCGTTTGCCTGAACCCAATTCATATTGTATTTGATAGGTACGATTTGATGACAATCGATTTCAGCATCAGATGTGAAAAGCCACATCTCTTTTCTGATTACTTTTGTGGCCAGGATTTCACTTCTTGTGTCCCTTAACAGGTATCATCTTTTCTTTCCTAGTAGTGTGATTTTATTGAGCGGTACTTTGCCATCATTTGGTCAGCTCGTGGATTTCTTTTCTTTTTAAAATGGTTGTGATTTCTCCAGGCTGGGAAAGGCACCATTCTGCCACATCACTAAGGCACTAGTTCTTAAAAGATCTGCATCTCAACAAGATGAGCCATATGAATTCCTACGTTAGTCCAATAATGACTTGCACGTGAAGAAGCAAAAGCATTTGCTCTTCCTTCCCCTCCCGACTGCTTTTTTGTCACTGAGTGTGAGAAACTGGAGGAACCCTCGGAGTCACAGAGCTTACCCTGACCAAAATACCCCTCTGCTGGAGTGACCAAGGGGCAATTGTAGTGGTCAAAGTGGGATGCTACCATTTAAAGGATGTTTATCCCTCTGAGATCAGCACAACTGTGAGGGATGGAACTGGCTTCCTACGCCCGGTACCCAAGCTATAAAATTTTAACTCAGTTCCACCCGCAAAAATTTTTGCTGGCATCCTAAAAGCCGTGACACTCACTACCTCCATCCCTTTACCTCTGCATTTCTGCCAATTCTTCAGTGCTCGAAAACAGACCAGCTGGGATAGCAATTAGAAAAAAACGAACGAAACAAACATCTTTTATTGGTTAAGTAAGCACATGTGAAATGGTGTTACTGAAAGGTGAGTATACAGGGACCCCCACCGTTCCCCTTCTACAGCTGCTCTTATGAGTTGCATTGCACTTCAACTATATTTACACAAATTCCCCCCCACCCCCTGAACTGCTCCTTAATTCTTAACTTGATTTAAAACCTAACCTGCCATAAAGGTACACGAAATAGAACGGACTGAGAAAATACTTGCGAATGGCTGATGTTTACAGCCATTATAGTATGCAATTACTGATAAGGTAGAACAAAAGTTCTAAAACCAGACTATTACAAAGCATTTCTTCAAACATCCATTTTGGATTATTGCTCAAAGGTACTAATTGGTCTATTCTAGACTAATTTACAAACATTCATAAAATAGTGAAAAATGCATGCTTTAGAAACCTGGTACATTTCATGCCTCTGGACAAAAAAGAATGTGAAGATGGAGCAAGTGAGGGCATTTTTAACATGGATTAGTAGTGCTTAGAGGTTTTTCTCTTTTTTACTAAGAGACTCTTCAAATATTTTCTCGTTTCTTTCAGGTGATTTTTTATCTTCGGGCTTAGTCCAGGGAGGGCCGTGCAACTTCTGCGGAGGGTGAAAATAGCACCAGTGTAAGCACTGCATACACGATACGCACATACATAAGCAAATTAAAAAGCCTGTTACAAATCTCTGGCAGTAGTGCACGCAGAGCTGTATTTCTGTTAAAGTGATGTGCCAATCTTTAACTAGAACACAATACAATATTCATCAGCTCTGTCTGGAGAAGGACTCTGATCTCTACCAAAAAAAGCCTATTTGACAGTGCAAAACCTCACAAGTTTGGTGCTGCTTTATAATCATGTTGGATTTTATCTTTTTCTCCTGGTCTCTCAAACAAAAAGCTCAGATGTACAACTTGCTTGAGACTCTACTGCCAGTAACGTGGCTGCAAACAGCTTCACATAACTGCAGATACATAATGACTTCGGAAATCTCTCCCTTCTCCTGTTCCCTGGGCTACGGACATCACGTTATTACATTATTTGACTGCTAGGGTAGTCTAGTCCTTCAAACATCAAAGTTTTGCAAACTGTTACCCACCAGAAGCAGCTGTGAACAGATAAACTGCGATCAGGTACAGTCAAAGTCTGAACTGAGTAAGCAGTTCTGCTTCAAAACCATTTGTGCAGAATGTGTAAAGATACTTGGAGTCACTGCGAGCTTTACATGTCCTCCTAACCAAACCCGAGGATTCCTCAGAAAAGGCGTACCTGAAAGCTGGGCTCTGTTTCCGCTGTCTTCAAACGAGACGTTGAGTTTTTGCGGTTCCCCAAACATGTCTTGCCAACCTGTCAAAACAAATAGCAGAAGTAACGATC
>NW_010426339.1:206171-217166 GCF_000710305.1 Buceros rhinoceros silvestris | reverse complement strand
CTTTCCCT
The DNA here is from genome assembly GCF_000710305.1 of Buceros rhinoceros silvestris. Classification (NCBI taxonomy): domain Eukaryota; kingdom Metazoa; phylum Chordata; class Aves; order Bucerotiformes; family Bucerotidae; genus Buceros; species Buceros rhinoceros. The sequence continues at coordinate 217,158 of NW_010426339.1, read as the reverse complement.
AAAATATTCACGACTGCCCTGAAAAAAAAGAACCAAACCAACCCCCCCTGAGTTTTTTTTCAGCTGAGTTGATGAAATGGAACAACCCAAACTGTTCACAGCTAAGCAGATCCCACACTGCATCACCCCTGTAATAGTCTAATGTGGCTGCAAGTTTCACAACACGTACCTAGATTTCTTTTCACGTGTTTAAATCCCACCACAAATAGTGGAGTTTTCCTACAGTGGTCCCAAGGAACAGATAAATAATGATAATTGTCTGTTATGGTTGAGGAAATAATAAAACAGCTGAGAACCCCCATTCCAGGCAGGATTCCCTGGTCTGAATCTCTTTGGTATAACAATCCCTGCGTGGGGAAGTCAGATGACTCCCCAGGTACAGAAAAGCTTGTTAGATTCATCACACTCATTTTATTCCAGCAATAATGTCATTTTCCTTGCAAATGCTTTTAATTATCAGGGAAAACAGTTCAACGGCATAAATAAAATTAATTACACAGTAGACTTTCGAACCAAAGAGATCTTGTGTTAGGAGTCTTAAGTAGAGATTTAACCAGCACTGAAATTTCTGCTGTAATTAAATTAAAGTCCCTTCAGGAGTGGGATTAATGATGCCATAAATGAAGAAGTTAAAATGTGAAATCCAGTAAAATATTGGTAATCTTTGGTCATTACTTTAAAACGTGTTCACAGTGAAACTTCTTGTTTTGCTATTAAAACTGATGCATTTAAATGGAATGAAAAGAAATTAGGGTTTTAAGTCAACAAGACTTTTCCCAACAGAACAGTAATACTATTTATTTTAAATTTTAACATAACTCTTTCTCTGAAATGTTTCCTGTTCAGTGTAGGTCCTTGAAGATTCTGAAGATAAGTGAAGCCTAGATAGAATATTTTTTACTCATCAGATATAATCCAACATATTAACGAAAAAAGCGGGGGAAATCATTAGTATAGAGACACGAGATTTGCTCATGGGACTATGAACACAAACCTGCCTGCAGCAAGACACTCCCACGAATATCCACTAAGAAGTTTTCTGGCATTTCTGCAACTTTTTCTTTTTCTTTGAATATTATGGTTGATAAGATCGGTCCAAGATAGAATAAGCTACTTGTGTGACAGAATAAGCTTATGCTTATCCTGCTTGTGCCTAGGACAATGAAGGAATCATGATCAAAGAGAAAAGGACTCTCTGACTGGTGTGTTTTGAGGCATTTTTCTGAACAGACTTTCTTAAGAGGACAGGAAGTAAATGTGAATTCATCCTGTAGCAGCTTCAGTTGCAACACGACAAGAAATACCTTGCTCAGCAGCAAAAACTGAAAATAAACACCCCAACATGCCAATTAAAGATCAAGACATGTTATAAACACCCTTTTAGTAGAACTGACATTAGATTGGCATTAATTAAAAACCAAGAGGTTGACAAGGGGAAGAGAATTCATGATGTTGCTGCACTTGAGAAATTCGCGCAGTCCCTTGTCTGTGAGAAAGCTGATCTGTGAACAGGTGTGATTACAAAAACGGAACAGTTCTGGAGAAAACTACTTGGGGAGGAGAGAGCTGCCTCCCTCCGGCAAGCTTCTCAAGAGACGGGGCACTGCCAGGGATTTTATAGCACTTCAGGGGCACCTGAGTCATGTTGGAGCTATTGAAGAGCCCCCGAGATGGTGCAATTGAGGGGGTTGATGGTGGGGATTCTTTTTAAAAATTTTCCCACTATACACAACAGCCAATAAAAGTTGGGGTAATATTACATTATAGGGAATAATCAGGGTAGCATTGATAGAGCAGAAATTTTAAATAAAATTTTAACACTTCAAGAGTTTAGAAGTGTGGTCCTGGCAGGACCTGTATTTAACCTATTTACTAATGAGCTAGATTTAAAAAAAAAGTGTTTTCAGCTTAGTCGTTTAGAAAAATTCAAGGGTTTCACAGACTTGTAGGTGAGCAGCTCGAGGACAAAAGATGTTACAGGTTAAAAAGGAAAAGCATTTCAGGTTGTGTAATGGAGAGGACAGAAATAACGCTAATGAAATACCAGATCATCTACAAATCTGTAGTTTATTCCAAGTGTACGAACTAGAAGAAATTCAGCTAACCTATTTCACCAAGACAATAAATAGGAGATAGGAATCCGAAAATATTAACTGAAATTAATAAAAACATAGGTCAACCATTTAAGATATATACAAAAGAAGAAAAAAGATGTTGCCTTGAGAAGATAAAAGGTATGATAAAAGCGGTGCTGTAAGGGACCAATCTCTCGTACTCCTCATAGACTGGATAACAAAGGCCGTGTTGGTAGGAAAACAGCAGAGAAGGTTTATGGCTGTAGGACTCCGTATTTGTTCACGCCCTGTTGTTTTCTTTTGGGGAGCACACCATAGGGATCTCTGCTGGAGATGGTATAAGGGGATGTTCTTCTGAACAAAGCCGCTCCCGTGTCTTCATGTTGTTACACCATAAAGCATTCGGTGTGGATTCTTTGAACAGTCAAACCCTGTGCATCTTTAACAAACAGGTTACAGATCGAACAGGAGTGATGACTGTCAGTTGCCATCAGTCGGCAGTGGTTCAATAGCCGGAATCGTAACCAGCCACTACGGATGAGCTGGACACGGCCACTGGCTCTCGGCTCTTAGCGGGTTCAGCTCCTGAAGCTGAGGCACGTGGGTATAACAGCACCTCCTGCTGTAACTCTAACCCGGCTCTCACACAACCTATGCTGAATCCCACACACATACACCACCCCACACATGTACAAACACACTCATATACACCCCCACCCCGCTCTGTGTGTATGTTTATGTGCTCATATACACACAGACACACACAGGTCTGTATACACACGGTGTACATATATACAAACAAACACACCCCTTCGCTTTCCCTCAGCTAAAGACCACCTCAGACAAACGGGGAGATGGAAACTCAGTGCCTTAGAACACCTTTCACAGTCGTGAGTGACGTGCAGACAAAAAAGCCAAACATTAAACTCTTCTTTCTTTGCTAGTTCCTGCTATGGAAAGTGGTGGAGAGATGGTTTTGTTTGCTCTCCTGTGCAAGTCTCTCTCTGTCACACTCTCTCCTGTGACAGGTACACTAATTACGAACACGTTACAAGAACAATAGCCTGACGTGCTGAAAACTAGCAAAAAGCAAAAATAATTGCTTTTGTAAAATAAAGGGGTTGAGATGTTGTCAGCGTGGTTGTTCTGGTTTATGAAGATGAGAGTTTAGAGGTGCCTGCTGGAAGAAATACTGAGATTTTGCCGAGCTTTGAATTGCGATTTCAGCATATCAGGATCACCAGAGTGTTTGTGGGTGTTTCTCCACAAACTGGGTGTTTCCCAGCCCCTCTGCTGGGGCTCCTGCTGCCCTGTTTGGAGATGGGAGGGTGAGGAAGGGGAGAGGACCGGGAAGATGCTGACCCTGAAAGCCTCTATTCAAGACACGTACGTTTCGTTCTCTCTCACGAACCCTCTCGTGCCACAGGACAGAGCAGGGCACACCCTTACCCCTGGTAGCCCACCACGGAGGAGGAAGCCTGGTACAAAACGATCCCCACCCCCCCCATGTACGCTTGCACAGAGGATTGCTCTTGTCCCTCAGCTAACGTCTTTCCAGGGATCCAGAAGGGTGGTATGTGGATCTAGGGTCAACAGTAATACAACTAAATGACGTTGGCTATTTTCTTGTTCGTGCCTGAAGTGACAGGTGGCTAAAGACTGCAGATCAAAGGCCGAGGACATGGCAGAGGTGGGCAAGACTGAGCACCTGGGAAGCTCGACAGGAACAAGAAGATAATTCAACACGCACCCTTCAATCTCGTTGAAAAAAACTGGATGATGAAAATCTTGCAATATGGCAAAAAAAGTGCAAATTATGGTTAGCATGGTGAAAAGTTAAGATGAGTATAAAAAAAATGAGCATACTGTTCTGCATGTAGGAAAGGGACTGCAAAAAAGCGAAAGATATTCTCAAATTCTAACGTCACTACCCAAGCCTATTTAATGCCATCAGCATTTAGAACAAAGTGGGCAGTTTAACCTTAGCCACCTTCGGTGCTTTCTTCTGCCCGCCTTTAGGGAGCCTGAGGGTGGCAGTTTCTGAAGAAGCGGGGATGGCAGACTAGCTCCTGGTCCCACTCAGAAGCACAATCCCCGGGGTGTTGGAGGTTCAGTCATTGTTTGCTCTATTCATCAGCCACAGACAGTGCTTACCTTGCTGGGTTGGGAGGAGCCCTTGGCCCCTCACCCAGCTAAGCTTAACATTGACCAAAGCTTTAACTGCAACCGTCACACTTAGAGGGTCATCGGGGAGGAAGAGGAATTCTGCTATAGATGGTTTCTTCAGGTCCTAAAGACTTCTCAATCCAGTACATCCCGTCCTAGCTTCATTAGCATGTGCCTGTACAAAAGCAAACCCTTCTTCCAGATTCAGGAAGCAAACCTTCAATGCTTATAATCACAGAGAGTCTCTATCTATCTCATTTACTTAAAATTAAGTAAATGATGATTAGTCAGTGAAATATGTTCATGAATGAGAGCAGTGAAACAGAAAGATGGATTTCTCTGAAGCCGAGAGTCCTGCCTCCTCTCTCTTCTCCCTCCCTTAATATTTATTTCAAATAAAAATTATAATAATTTAGTGTGTTGTACCTAATCACTAGTGACAGATCCCAGAATTTCACCCATGAATAAATTAATTTTACAGAACTTGTGCTATATTTTATGATTTTCCTCTACATGGTAAAGAAATAGACCAAATTTTGTGATGTTGAACACTTGCTACTTGCTCTATATAAACTTGAAGACACATGTTTATGATTTATTTGTGTTTCCAGAATAACATTTGCACACAAGTGCATTTTGCCTTAAGCAATACCAGAGGAAAAGCGATATCGAGAACAGCACGCGAGAAATTTAACAAGGTAGGAAGATAAAGGTGGGACATGTGTTTGCAAATACTGTTACCTCTATCAATGCAGAGTGCAGTTTCATTAGCAACGTATCTTTGCATGGAATTCTGGTTATAAAATATGCAGCTTGATCAATAAAATATGCAAAATCTCAGAAGTTACGGTATTTGGTTCACCTAGTGAATTAATTATACAGCAGAGCTAGAGAGGTTCGCAGCTGGATGTATAAATTAGAAAGGTGGATCAGCCAAGTGTGCATCTTCATCTAAAAAGAATTTTCAAAAAGCCAGTTAAGATTCAGCATGTCCCTTGGCTATTAAACGATGCAATTTGATCTGCATACCGCTGAACAACCTAACTAGAAGGGCACTTCACCGCATTAACACAGCAAATAAGAACTGGCTTTATTGCTCAAATAATCATGCAACAAATCACAAGTGGACAGGAAATCAAGAAGTTTAAGTAAATCTTCAGGGTTAGGAAATAGTTCTGCTGCTGCTAAAGGGTATCATACAGGTTGAGTAGCCCAAACTTTGCAGCCTCAGCATTCCCTCGCGTCACTGCCAACCTCCTTCTGGCTTCAGCAGGCGCTACAACAGCTACGCGGGATGCGTGTAGCACGATGGAGGAGAAAGCACTGAGCTAGTTCTGAAGACACTAAAGCAGGAACAGCAGAAAAGGATGGTACGGTTAGGTCAACAGACAAACTCGATACCGTAGTTGTCATTAACCAAGTTAGGATCACAGTTTATTCAAGGATGCGTTTTATCAGATTTGCTCATGAATTTATACAGACCCGGATTTCACCCCCACCGTTCAGAAGAAAGATGAGGAGCAAGATGTGTGTGAACCTTGCAGGTACATTTTTGTAAGCCACCTCTGCCATTTTCAGATCCTCCTATCTTCGAGCAGAGTGCACCGAGTGGATGGTTAAACTAAGATGGTGTAACTTTTTATGACCTTCATAGTCATTGCGGTAGCAGAATTACTGCATTCACTTTCAGAATTTTATCAGGTTGAAATTTTGCTATAATAATGATTTTTTTTTTCATTACTCCCTTGGGAAAGCAAAGGGAGAGAAAAATATGATCAAAGCTCTGCAATTGAAACTGATAGAGAAAAATGAAGCAAAATGCTGTGGTTGCTTAGAAACTTGTACAAGTTTTGCTCCAATGCTCAGTGTCCTTTGTCAGTGAATGATTAATGAACACGCGCTGTTTGTTTACTGCAGGAAATTAAGGCAGTAAATAAAAGCACTATCACTTTTATTTATCAGAGAAGACTCTAGAATGACAAAGAGCAAGAAATCTAAGATGAGAACAGGGAAAAAAGAGTCGTTTTGTAAAATGTTTAGTGTTTTAGCAGTACCAAATAGTGGGTTTAATTGATGGGTTACACGCATAAGAATTATTTTATACGAAGAAGGGATAAAGTACATTCTGGTGTAGAAGCAAAAAAAAAGCTCCCCAAAGCTTTTGGCAAGAGAGAAAAGGGAAATGATACAGGGAAAGTGCTCTGCAGAACTCTGGTTCCACATGGAGACATTCAGGAGCCAATCACAGGGAAAACACCTCTGGACAAGACTAAGAGAAAAGAGTACTGACAAGATTTCGCTAATATAATAATAATCTCAATAAAATCTAAACTTTTTTAAAAACCCTGAAGTTTAGGATTTTTTGTCTGACAAATTTCAGATTATTTTGTATAATTAAAATGTTGCATTACAGGATATCCTCCCTGCCTCGGGCTACAACATGTCCCATGTCAAATTTCACGACAGGTAAAGGATCCACAGGATCCAATTTCCAAATTTACTCTTCTAAGTTGGCCTGCCTTGTACCCATTTGTAGCAAACCCTCAGTTGTGGTCCTTCCCACGTAAACTACGTTAACTATTACCAACATGCACAAAACCATAAGAAGTTGCAGCAGGATTACAAATTTGAGACAGAGAGAGGGATGCTTAGCCAGACCAACTGAAAAACCCCGGCTGGGATCAGCAACCAAAGGAAAGGGAAGAAATAAAAAATATGTACCTGGAAAGTCCCATTTAATGGAAGGAGAACGTGTCTTCCTGTACCTGTAAGGTTTTTAATTACGCTGGAGATTCTGTTTCTGCTGGGATAAATACCACGCTGTTTACGGCTGCTTTACTTGGAGGTGTGGCTGTCCTAAGACTCACTTTCGTAACTTGGCTCTCAAAACCGTTCCTCAGAGTTCCTTATTTTTCCAACAAGGAGCATTATCTAGCAGGCACGGCACAGCGAATTCGAATACCCTGTGGCATACTTTCATTAACTTTTACTACTTTTTACTCCATACCAGAGGTTTTATCAAATTCAGATTTAACAAAACCTAAAGATTTAAAATTTAAAGGAAATGAGAGTCCCACAGAACATAGAATTGGTCTTAAAATGTGGTAATTGAGAGATTAAATGATATAAAACTTAACTCTGCTACTCAAATTTAGATATATAGCCTCATTTCTTTTTCTCTGAATTCTAGTGCCCTTTCGATGAAGGCAGGGAACCAGGTTACATTTTAATTTAACCAGAATCATGAAAAATAGTTCAACTCCTCAAGACTTCTAACTCCAGCTGGAGTCTTCTGCTTTCTCAGACAAGTTTTTCACGCCAAGCAGCGAACCACGCTGACTTAACAGCTAAAAGTACTAGTTGCTCGGAGCACAAAAAGACACTAATCAAAATAACTAAAACCTTGAGTTTACGGAATAGTACATCTTTTAGGTGTCTTTAATGGCAATACTTGATAGAGAAATGAAATACTCTCTTGATTTGTAAAATGCTTTAACAAATTTTTTTTTGTTCCCTGCTTCAATGTATTCACTTAGGTAAAAAAAGTTGACTTAGGTAAAAAAAGTTGCTTGAAACTCTTTCCACAAATATTCAGCCTAAGTAAATTCAACCTCTACCTAAAGTAACCCACATTCCATCAAACCTTCCATGACCTTCCCAGGTGGTTACCAACCTCTAGTCATAACTTAAATGGAGTTCACTCCAACTTCAGAATTTTACATGTTATTCTTTCTCCTCCTTCAACTTTTATCAATAAGAAATGAGATGTCCTTCATCCTTAGACATTAAGAAAGGTGCGTGACAACAAATTACGGATTCTCCTCCCGGATACGAACTTCTCCTTGTCTCTGCCCCCCTCTAGAGGACACAGTGGAGGGGAAATCGCTTATACTTCATAGTTAATAAAACATATTTGTAATAAACGGATAATATGCACAGATTTTTACAATTGGTTGGATACTGAATTGTCTGGGATTTATTTCCCAGATTGTTCTTCACATTGCTATGCTCACTACCAGCAGGATGCCCATGACCTCCACAGAGTTTGGTGTATTTGGAGGAAGGTCACGTGTTCAGTAGCTGATTCAAGAGCCGTTGTAACAGGCTTTTTCCTGGCCTTCTGTATTTCACCTCCACATTAGTCAAGGCAGCACTGTACTTTTAGGACCATCGAGGAAAAAAATACTCTCTCAACAAATTCTGTCTCATTCTTTCTGTTTTTTCCTGGTGTATTTGTCTCATTGTTGCAGCCACAGGAGATGCATTTGGGATTCTGTTACAGCCCTCACCCCGCTGTCTGCCTCGGGAGCAGCAGCAGACTGAGCTCTCAGTCAGACGGGTCATAAGGAGAACACAGCGTGCAGCATTCCTTGGCTGGCAGCGGACGAGATTATGGACTTGCATCCACTGCGCTGTCACCTCCCACACCTCCCCAAAGGGTTCGTTTCACAGGATGAAGCCTCTGTGACAGCCGTGCCTGATTAGGGGCAGAAACAATATAGGGTTCTACCCCCTGCTGTAACGCAGCAACTCTTCAAGCAGGAGCAAGCCAGGTGTCCAAATGGTGAAACATCAAACCACACCTTTCCCACTGCTGCTCTTCCTGCTACAAGTTGCATTAGGCAGTCTTTAACAGACAACCGGAGAGCATCCCCGCACAGAGTGACAGCAAAGAGCAATGCAGAACACAGCTGCCTTAGAACCCCTGTACCAGCGGCACCAGGGGAAGCAAGTCACGGTGACACTCGCCTAAGGCACTCATGTTGTACAATCTACATTAGACCCCGTTTCTAGGTGAGCTAAGCTTACGTCTTGAGAACCGCACTCCTGGATGCTCTGGTTTTCTTCCTTTCTCGAGTCCACCTGAAGATTCTCTTTCTCTGCCGAGGCATTTTGCTGGACATGAGAAATAAGAAAAGGAAAGAAACAGTTAATATAAAAAAAATTTCGAAGAAGTCACACCTGAAAAACCAGGATAATGACAGAAAAAAACCCCAGAGGTCAGATACTGCCAACTGTTAACCACATTATACGCTGCATTTTCAGCAAAATTTACTATGGGAATGTTTTAGTACATGATCCCACTGAAGCGCTCCCTTGTAAAGGATTCCTTCCATAATGGCAATCAGAACTTTCTGTCCCCAAACTGACCACACCAAAGTGACTTGGTGCTATAATTGTTTTGTATGTTACTAAGCAAGATCACAGCGAACTACAAGTCAAATTACATTTTCTTTTGTGCAGACATTTGGATGTGAGAGGGGAAAAAGAGAAAAAACCCCCATGTTTTCAGAACTCATGTTCCTCTGACTTGTGGGCAAGTTTTAAACCCTGAGCTGAAGCCGTTTATGAACTGGTTTAGCTTACTGCAGCTGCCTACTGTCTCTGGGTCCCGCTGGGACCTCAAGTCATGGCAACCTGGTGAAACGCGTTCCCTTTCCTGCCTGTCACTGCCCTCCCTACGCTCCGAAGGGACTGCTCCGTGCCGCAGTTACTCTGCACGCCAGGCTATCACTTTGTGGAAGCAGAGAACTTTATTCCACTCAAATCTCAGCTGGTTTAGGCATGTTTTTCTGTATTTCCTGCAAGTTTTAAGATTCAAAGGGACATGAACAGGAACAATATGCACTGCTTTTTTTTATACAGAGCTCGTGCTCTGTGTAACTGTATAAATACACTGTATTGATACCTCAGTATTTTTTAATTTATCCTGACAGCTTCACAATTTTGCAGCCTTAAATACTAGACTATGACATAACATCACATAGAATTACCATTAGTATAGCCTAGAAATCTTCCTCTTTTTTCTCTCCTGAAACAAAATACAAGATTTTCTGAGCTGTTTCAATTTTGGTAGGATTGCCTTAACCAGTAGGATCAGATTTTGTACCAGCTCAGACACCACCCAAAGCTAGGCAGAAGCGATGGGATTGCTTCATCCCCTGCCTGGTTTCTAATGGATAAATACCACATTCTTCAGCTATTGCACAACCATCTTCTCCAATTATTTTTCATATTGTTCCCCTAAGATGACATTGATCTGCACATCTTGAGTCCTAGTTTAAAAGCCCACTCAGCTGCTCAGAGTGGCTGAAGGAGGACAGCAGAGCAGAGGGCAAGGAGGAGTCTTGCCGGGCCCTGTACAGAATCACAGAATCACAGAATCATCATCCGGCCGGAAGAGACCTCAAAGATCATCGAGTCCAACCGTTACCCTTACACTACCAGGGTCCCTACACCATGTCCCTCAACACCAGATCCACACGATTTTTAAACACTTCCAGGGATGGGGACTCCGCCACCTCCCTAGGCAACCCGTTCCAATGCTTAATAACCCTCACTGTAAAGAATTTTTTCCTAATATCCAACCTGAACCTCCCCTGGCGCAACTTAAGGCCATTCCCCCTCGTCCTGTCATTTTCGACATAGGAGAAGAGATTAACCCCCACCTCCCTACAACTTCCCTTAAGACCTGGCTGGGTCCTGTAGATTTGAGTTCTGTCCTTAGCGCTTTCTTCCACCTTATGCAGGTAGTTTTTATCTATAACATTTTGAGATTAAGTCTGACTTCTTATAGGAAAAAAAAAATGAAGGTTTATCTGTTTGCTGATGATGTGGGTAGACTTCACAAACAAGACCCTTTGTTATTAAAAAAAATCTCTCCTAATAAAAAATGAATATGCTATTATTTGTCCGAATGAAGCCTATTTACTAGGCTGACAGCTTAGTAATAAAAATGCCATCAA
>NW_010426339.1:190621-206030 GCF_000710305.1 Buceros rhinoceros silvestris | reverse complement strand
GAGTTTCTGAGCTCTTTCCCAATTTGCTTAAAGCTTTCTGAACTCTCCTCAAAGCTTTTCAATACAGGATTCTGCATGCAAACAGTTTTTCAAGGATCATCAACTCTTTTATCTTTTTTTTCTTTGAAATAATCTAGAAATGACAGCATCTTCCTGGTGAGCCCTTACAAGCTTGACTAAAAACCAAGCTTTACATTTCAGAAATAAGCAAAGCTGTTTACCATGCGTTTAACACACATGCTTTGGGACGAAACTAGACTCCCTTGGTAGCGCTGCATTTGCAGCAAAACTTGCAGAATTCTTAGGACAGAAACAAGCCAAACTCGTTAGTTCTTGGAGTTCTCTTCCAAGGTCTGCCCTGGGATAAATGACAGAGACCAATTCTTCATGCCTTTGAAATTTCCTGCAGTTATGCTTTATATATTTTTCATTTCTAACGCCAAACCCATTTTCTCCTCAACGTGCGCGTTATTATTATAATATCCTCATCTTAACTGCTAAATAAACCTGCAAAATTAGGTCAGCTGAAGCCCATCTTTCAAAGGGTTTTTTGACTTTGAGATGTAGTTCAGTGCTTTCCTGTATTAAACCCACTCAATATTTGATCTTTCTTCTTCCCACGAGGCTTTTTGCCACAACTGCACAACTCTTACTCTCTAGTCAGCATTTGGTCATGTGTGATGCCAGAGCGCTCCTGACAGGACTGCTTGCCAACACCAGCATGGGTTCCATCGACACGCTGATTTCCTGTTACTTAACTCTCACAGACTCCTCTTTTCTACACTACGGATTTCTAGCGGTATTCAATTTCCACATTAAAAAATAAACTATGTATTCAAGGATACTCATTCTGGTCTAACAAGAAGGCTGGATGGCATTTTGAACGTAAGCAAACAAAGCAATTTCTGGCAGAGTGCAAGTTCATGATACCCAAGGGCCAAGGAAGAAGTCCCAGTTCTCTGAGAGCCGTGATGATCTTCCTCTAATGATGGGCTGACATGCATATTCATAGCCCGTTTTGTTAAATTTTAAATGCAGAAATTGCTGGAGTTTGTCCAGAAACACATTTTTTGCTGCTGAAGGCTTCACTGGCCCAATCTATAAACATTCAAAAACTACCTACAGCGAAGACTTGCTAGCCTGTCTCTGGCATCCTGCTGCGCCTACTGACATTCGTCTGGCACGTTGAGTGAGGCCAGTCTCAGAGATCCCCTCGGACTGGGGGGCTGCTTCTATTCACCTGCCTCCACCGAGGCTACTAAACGGGTGGTCCGCAAAGGGGCTACACGCAGGAAACAACCAAGGCCAGAGTCATCCCTGCTTCTCAGGCACTCGGACAGTTCGTATCTTTCTGGGAGATGTCTTTCTGCTTCAGGATGGAAATGGCTTTTTGTCGTGTCCAGGAAACCCATAACTGCTCGAGGATTTGCAGCAGTTTCTGTGAAAAACGAGAGCAGTTTTTTGTGTAGCAGGGGGATGAAGCTGTCAGCACTTTTCTGGGCAAGGTGCACAGAGCAAGAGCCAGGAATATCTCCTTTCCAAAGGTAGTTCTGTCTGACTGCTCCCAGAAACCAGGGACTTTGTCTATATATCACACGTGCACACAGGCCAACTGCCACATAATGCCTTACTTGCTATTTCAGTGAAGAAAAGGTGTCCTGTCACCTTTTCCCACCCTATCTTTTTTGAGTAGCACCATTCTGCAATTCCAGTAGTTCACAGCAGAGTTTGGATTGTATGATAATCTACTGACTCACTCTGTAGCCCTACAAATCTCAGACATTTTAAAGGAATTACTAAATTAAACTTTAAAGTAATTTTATTTGCACTATATTCAAGTATCTTTAAGGTGAAAGATAGCTGCTTATTGCTCTACATTATGCCAACACTGAGCAAAACAATCAGAAGTTCTTCAAGTAATCCAGGACAACCTCACTCCCATTAGAAGTGAAAATTGTTAGGACATCTTTAACGTGGATAACAAAAGAACATATTTTCTTTTCTTCACATTTCACGTGCATTTGTGGTGGTTGTAAAGGAATTTCTCAGAGATGAACATTCACAGCTTCAGCTGGCTTAACACCCCATTAAGGGAAAAAGGACTTGCTCTTTCAGATAGCTCATTTGGGATCATAGATAACTTATTCAGATGTTAAATTTCCTGATTCATCCTTTTCATAACTTTACTACAAATGCAGAATTTCCCCATGCAGTCTCCTCCCAGCATTTTATTATGTTAGACATAATATATACTGTATGGTTTGAAAAAATTTCGTACTAGTAACTAAGCACCTCAAATCAGTGGAACTCATCCCTCACTGAACATCTTTTCAACGTGAGCGCCAGTGCAGTGCTCCCCAAACTCCAGAGGGATGGAGGGTGATGGCCTGCTGTCAGCCACCAGAGCAGAGCATGGTGTGTGGCAAACTCACACATGTGTTTAAAGACAAACGAGAAGCACAGTAATGGATAAGGAGAAGAATAATAGGTCACCTTCCTCTGGTCATATACAAAATGTATTTGCTTTTACAGTACGGAGCGGAACTCCTGAGCATAGGCATCTTAGCATCTGAGTTGATACCCAAACGCCTCCAAGACAGCAGCAAGGGAGGAGAGCAGTGCCCTTCTACAGCAACAGTCGGAGGGCAGCTCAACAGGCAACAGATGCCAATTAGCAGCAATTCCCATGCACAAACAAGAAGAAGCCTCGTCTGTTTATCATCGTGCTCTGAGAGCGGCTGGGTTTTCTTCTAACACATCTTCTTTTGAAAGCGTTGCATAGTTCAGATAGCTTAAATACACGTTTTCCAGTGGAGCCTCAAAGCAACATTTTCAGTTACCTCACTTCCTTGTAACAACTGCAGTTTCTTATTTACATTTGCATGCATTTGAGGGGGGAAAAAAACCCCCACGAAAACGTATGCGGTCAGTTTTCTCAGGATCAGTAAGCGCAGCTCCGCGATGATTCACTGCACCTCAGTTCTCAGGAGAGTCAAAATGATGTATATACTTATCCACAAACAAGACGGAATATATCTTAAGCCACTCAATTTGAGAAGGTTAAGCAAAAGTAAACAAAACAAAATTCTGGTAAGATTATACAAGAGGGAAGTGGAGTTACCTAAATTAATTGAAAACAAAACTTAAAAATATTTCTCCTTGTGCTGACCTTGTGAAACCTATAAATAAATCACAATCTACGTTAAGCCGAGGACAAAACAGCACCATCGCCCTGTCACAGAGCAGACATGGTCACGTTTGTATGAACATATGAGGCAAAGAAAACCTGAACTTACCGCAGTCAGCTGTTAGGGAAGCTGTTCAGGGAGATTAAACACGAAGGAGAGCACCATTTATCACACAACTTTGGAACCCAGTGAGGCTAAACATTTACAGTCCAAATTACATTTTAATCAATAATGAACATCATAAAAGAATCTAAGTAGTTGTAAGCAGCGCTTACTGCACACATGCCTCACCTGTGCATATATAATTTACAATATCTAATCTGTAGCATGATATATAATCTTGCTATAAACAATAGTTTCAATGTAATTGCACGTGTGTGTATGCGTGCACAAGTGCGAGAGAAGAAAGAGGTGGCACAAGATCGAGATTAAATATCATCAGTCTAATTACTAAATTCATTTTTAATCAGGTCATGCTAACGTCCTGGTTCTTTTTCTTCCTAACTGACAGGATAAAAAAGACAATTCAATAAACTACAGTATTTAGTTTCCAGTACTTAAGGAAAAAACTATCTGATCATTTTATAAGTCTCACGAGATGGCAATTTCATGGGAGTTAGAAAAAGTGATGGGTTTGGTCTTTCTTCCAGAAGACACAGTTCTCGTTGAACAAACAGTAATCACACTGGTGATGTTCAGCTTTGAAGGTCACTGCAGGTTCTCGAGAGCCTGCGTTATTCTTTTGTGTTGGGTTTGGCTTTTTAATATATTTTCCAATACTCTGTGGGTAACAGTAGAGGTTCAGGTGCACAAAGGACAGCAAGGGGAACACTTCCTGTGGTTTTTTGATTGTTTTTTTAACAGGAGTTGAACGTCCCTTATATCTTAGAATATTTCCTACTAATAATAGTAGCAAGAAAAAAACTACCTTTAGATGGTTCGTAACGGCTCACAGGAAAAACCAGGAAAATTAATCAATTAAACCTTTCACTGTGAAGCACTTGTTCTGTTCTAAAGTTGTACGTGTCTTGACTAGTTGTACGTGTCTTGACTTGTGCAGTAGTTTCCAAAGGAAATAGTGTCCAGGCTATCAAGTGCTCCAAAGAGAAATAAAGAAAAGAATGACAACTCCAGGCCCCTCTCTGCAGCGGGTGGAACTATAGGATCGCTACCGATACTTTTTGAGTAATAACCTGAGAGCAAAGCGTTAAATGCTATTTGATTACCCACAACTGTTTTAGTCTCTACGGGTTCACTGCAGCAAATCTGTCTTCTCCGGTTTATGCTTCACTCATCTATTACTACAAACTTTGGTATGAAAAATATTAGAAAGAAACTTAAACCAATGACGGTTTAAGCATTTCCTTAAAGGTCTTATGGCCATAGAAACCTTTAATCACTCCCATCAGCTCTATGTCAGACCTAGTATCAGCCCAGTGAAACTTCAGTTTAGGTACATTCTGACAAGCTGAACTTGCTCTATAAACTCATTTTGGCAGCAAGACTTTTCTAGCTTGTATTTTTTTCAGTGAGCCTCTTTATGACTTGAAACCAAACCAGACAAACAAACAAACAAAAATTGCTCAAGTGCAGCTTGATTCCAGGAATAAGAGAACTAACCTATATGAGCGTGAAATTCATTAATAGTTTACTGTGGAGGACACCCAAGTGTGTTCTGTGTTCAGGGCAAGTCTCCTACTGCCACACGCATTTGGGTGATGAGCACTGGTGCAGCTACATGAAAGATTTTTGAAATAAAGAAGACATTTGTGATTTTCTGGAGATAACAGAACTGAGATCTGCAGCTACATACATAGGGACATCTTCTGTAATGTAAGAAAACCCACTGAAATGTGAGGACAGATGGCATTGTGACATCACCTGAAATGGCACTGCATCATCAAGGCACCACAAAAACCAGCTATTCAGCTTTGAGGATCACTGAACACTAACATTTTCCAAATGAGTCCCAATTACAAAAGCACCTGTGCCCAGTAATTTTATGCTAATACAGTGAAAAATGCAACATATTTAGCATCATGCATCTACATAATTGTCATTTATTACCTGTAGTGTTTTAGCCTATTGTTTACCTGCTCTATTTTAGTAGGGGGCAGAATTGCAAAGTGAGTTTAAAGGACGCTTGGCTTATATTCTGCCAAAACCAAACAGGTCTGTCTTTGCTAAAAGTATCAAACTTGTTATCCATAGAGCAAAATCAAACAAGTTATGCTAGCATAAACACCAGGCTAAAAGTTGTATTTATGTAAGAATTGGTAAAAATCACAGAACAGTTTGGGTTGGAAAGGACCTTAAAGATCATCTAGTTCCAATCCCTCTGTCATGGGCAGGGACACCTTCCACTAGACCAGGACCCATCCGAGCTGGCCTTCCAGGGATGGGACATCCCCAACTTCTCTGGGCAGCCTGTTCCACTGCCTCACCACCCTCAAATTATTAAGAATGTCTTCATAATATCTGATCTAAATCTACTCTTTCAGTTTAAGCCATTTCATATACTGCAGTTTGGTAATTTAACAGGTCCTGGTAGATACCTTCTACTCCATTTACAGGCACAGCTTTTGTTAATCCCGGCTTTCACTGGTGAGAGAACCGTGCTATTGCTGTACAATTTGCTGTGTTTGACGTCAGCTGGACTAATGACACAAACATTTTCTGGAGGCTGCTGCTGCCGCTAATGGTGTAGCAGAGTGCGCGCTGCATGCACATTATGTATTCTGAGGAGAGCTGGCTGCTGGGGCACAGCTGCTGGTAGCACTTTAGGGTTTGGTCCTGCCAGCTCCTAGGCACCACCACAGCAATAGGAGCAGAAGCTGAGCAGGCTCAGTGCCTTACAAACCAGGTGGGATTCTTATAAAACATCCCTTGCCTCTATTTTTAAAATCCCCAAATGCAGCCTTTCTGTTCAAAGACTTCCCTTAGATTAATTTCCTATTCTGTCACAGATTTTAAAGAAAACTTTTGTGTTGTACCACAGGATTTCTCAGATCTCTTGGCACTAGGTTACCATAAAGTTACGCTGCAGACGCTTTTATAATTCACCTAATTGATAGTGTGTAGTTAAGGTCCACAGGCAGTCTTTGCATGAATATCTTGAGAGAAGTGCATCCAAAAAGCTTTATTTATATTGTATAGGTGTGTATGTTTGGTTGGTTATATTTAAGAGCATAAAAATTGCTAAATTGCTTTCAAAGCACTTTACTGCACCCAATACACCTAAACCTCTATCACCTACTTAAAAGGAAAAGTAGAATAACCTCTAAAATAGCCAAGGAAAGAATTCCATTTACTACTGAAGGCTCTATACAGCTGGCCTAGAAACATGACTGGATTTGCCATGTAGCACATCAAGACTTTCTTGAATTGTTGTGCTCTTAAAGGCCTTAATAACAGACTTTTGGCATCCATATCATTCATAATTTGTATTTCAATTATGAAGTTCTAAATTGTTGTTTCTCTATGTCAAGAAAAAGAATTTGGGGCAACTTGAGAAATAACTGGATATGGACATATTAAAAGTTATATTTCCTTTTCATATCCTGTAATTATTCAACAAATCCATTCTGTAGAATATTATCTGTGCTACAGGCCTGATAAAAGCACTGAGATATTAATATTTTTCTAATAACTTTTTAAAAGGCAGGATTAACCCTACTATGTTTTGCTGACTTAGGCTAACAAAAGTGTCCTTCAAATCTTACTTCTGAGTAGATTTTTGAAGTCCAAGGAGGAGAGAGTAAATTTCACCATGGCTTTCAGAGTCTCCTATGACTGTCTGGCAACATATGACATGAACTTTATTTCCAGGAGATCTGGCTACGTATAAACAACTGACTTCAAAACATTTTCCCCCAGTGCAGCTTGAAGATGACAGTCCTGTGTGCGTAACTTGAGGCTGCAGAAGCCCCTGCAGCTCCTCTCGGTACACCAGAACGCTCACCCCACCTCTGGATATTACACCTGCTGCCTACTGATACCATCACTGACAAAGACCACCCAGATCCGTAAGCAATTTAGCAGGCAGAGCAGCTGAAGGACAAAGACACACAGAGCACTGACTGACCTCAGCACATCAGAGCCTTAGGGTAGCTGAAAATTCATCACCTAGATAGTGGCACTCATTAAAAAAACTGAAAACAACCACCAAACCCCCACCCTAAACCCCCAAAACACACCCCTCAGCCCCAGAAATTAAGGATGATATGTCAGCAAGCATACAAGGAAAAAGGCAACCAGTGTAATATCAAAAGAAAGAGAAAAAAGAAAGAGGCTTTAGAGACAAATGATAAGTAAAAAAAGAGCAAACACACTTAGGTATTTTGGTAATGTGCCTCCGTGTCACTGACAACGTAATATTCATGCAAGACTGTCTCCATCTCATCTCCTTGCTTTTGATTCTTGCTTGTCACATCATAAACTGAAACTTGATGGAACTATGAAGAAGTGTGGACCTGATCCAAAGAGCATGCCCCAAATGGCTCTCCTGCCGTGTTCTGCAGAGGACAGCGGCCCTTCTTTCACGGGTGAGGAAGGAGTACCACCTCATGGCGAGGGCAAGGATCACGTCATCGGGGAAGTAACGGGAACAGGACTGTGTTTCCATCAGTTGCCCAAGCTGCACGTTACACAGCTTACTGCACCCAGGGACAAGTAGTGAAATAGTGATCCTTCGTAATTAAGAACATTGTGGTAAAGCACAGAAATAATTCCATTTCCAAGCAAACACAACTGGTCTTTTAGGCCTTAAACATGCGAAGTGAGTGAATATATTTTATGCTTCCTGACACTTCACATGCATTTAAAATATAAAGATGGGAACAGATGTAAATCAGACGGCAAGTAACCACCGTTTACATTCTGCAAAGGAGTGTCAAAACTTGAGAAATATGCTGTGCTATGAACCTAAAAAACCCCCAATGTCCATCTGCAGAGCACAGCTTGTACACATTTGTACCATACTGCGTAACAGGGTGGGTCTGCACTTTCATTTTATCACGTGCTAAGATACCCACCACATCAGTATTCCGCATCTCTAGAGCTCCTGGCACTACTTTGAGGACAAAAAACCCCCCAACTGCTCACTGATGCATTAATTTGCTTCCACATAATTTCTTTAATCACATTTTTTCCCAGTAACTTTTGACTTCGTAGTATATCATGTGCTTATCTGAGTCCCTTTTCTTCATCCTGGGCTGTTGCTGCATTACATGCCAGTATGCAATTTGCCAGGGCCGCGCCGGAGCGGCTGTGATGTATTTGCTTTACAGGGAAAGACATTTCCATGCAGGCTCTTAAAAGAACAAAATGCATCATTCCATGCATTTGGAAAGTGCTTAACTCGCACCAGCCCCATTTCTAAAATAAATAACAACAGGCTGGACAGCAAAGTCCGGTGGCATTTTCCTCACAGCAGAAGGATGCTTCTAGGAGCACTCACCAGTGATGATACAATATGTCAGATGCTAAATTATGCTGTCATGAAATTTACGGTCCTGGTCTAGATTTTGTCTGTTCAGCTCTTTTATCTAGTATCTAAAAACCAAAATAGGCTTAAGGGTAATGGAGAATAAAGGGCAGTTATAATTCTGCCTAGCTGAACTAGATCACCGAGGAAGAGCTGCCTAGGGTTTTATTCTAATGAAAGTCCACAAGAACGGGAGTTAATTACGCTGGATCACAACATGCTGGATAGGAAAGAAGGTCTGAGCTATGTATTTATAACTCCTTTTTTCTGAACTTCTGGTACTGAGGACAGGGATGAAAGCATTAGTAAAGAGTTTTTATGCAAGTGGTAAAGGAGCAGAATAAAATTTTCAAGGTATACATCAACATTTTGATTTTTACATAGAAAACCTTTGCAGTAGATATTATGCCAGGTGGGGCTGTATGTCCACAAGGGTTTCTTTTGTCTTTAGTGTGTGTGACAATATAAGAGAATCACAGCATAAAGCAACTTTCAGTGATGGCAAAATTACTCCAACATGGTATCAAGACCAGGAGTAGACAGCAGAAGTCTTATTTTTTAAATAATTTAGCTACTTGTGAAAACACGTCTAATGCCCGAATGCATCAGTTCACTCGATACGGATCATTTCACTTCAAATGTCTTCTAATCACCATTTGCGTAGCAGCAAATCTAGGTCTGTTGTAAGTGTATCTGTAGCTAAAACAACAAGAAAAGGAAATAGAATTAAGTCTGAGAAACAGAAGGTTTTGTTGGATCATGATACATCTAATAAGTATTAGTAGAGAAAAACCTTGTTAATATGTTTATAGAAGTAAATTACCTACATTACACTATATCTAAACCTATGATTTCACATTCCCTTAATAATAGCTAAATTTTATCGTAATTTTTTCTTACGGAGCGGGCAAGTTTGAATATTTAATATTTTGTAGCATGCAAAGCACAGGATAGCTAGAGAGATGGATTTATACTCAAGGGCACGATGACACATATAATCACCCCTTGTACCTCATGTATAAATAAATCTTCTGCTTCTCTTCATTTCCCACCATTTCTAAGTTTGAAAACAAGTTATCCTTCACTGCAGAGGAGAAGATATCAAAACTTTCTCTAATAAAACTATTGAGATACTTAAGCTATCTTAAACTGTTTTTTTTTTTCAATATTATAATAATTAAGAAGCTGAAACAACCAAATAAAACCGAGGACATTGCTTCAATAACAGTCTTGATATTCTACAGGCATCACAAAGGAAAAAGCAATTAGCTGTGGGATAATGAACATTGTATAACACTTCCTACCCCTCACAGCAGCAATATTAAACACCGTCAGAGTACGTTTTACAGGCAATTACAGGCTTCCCAGATGAACAAAGCAGCTACTGAAGTTACAGTCACAGTCGTGAACATCCGTGTTTTCCGGAAGACAAAGACTGAGACGCTGAACCCTGGAAGAGCCACAGACCCAGGGTGGTCCAACTTGCTGAAGCCGGAACCCTTCTGAACCACAAGCTGAATTTCATAACGGAGCTCACTTAGAGAAACGCTTTTCCTTTTGAGACTTTGACTTTTTATAAGGCAATAAAAGGCTTTATAAGGCAAAAAGGCTTTCTTGTTGATTTAAGAAAAGGTAGGAATCCTGGCGGAGGAGAATTTTCCTAAATAAACTGTTTGCTTCCAATCATCGGTTCCTTTAAATACCTTCTTATAAAAAAATACCTGACGTTACGATTACCGTCATGACCACTGTCCGAAGGCAACAAGAAAATAGAATTCCATAAATAATCAATAAACTACCTCAAAATATTTAGTAATAAAACAGATTCAATAGTCATTTATTATATGACTCCATTTTTCACTGCTTCAAACATTCGATTTAAGCATCATCCATTTAACTTTTAAGGACTGGAACAAATAATGAAAGGTTTTTTGTTTTAATTGAATGTCTGCTTTTCCATTACATGAGAGCACTTTCCTTCAGACTATGTTAGCTTCTCGTTGACAATAAAACAGCTTTTAATTTTACATTTTAACGTTGTTATTTTAACAAAAAATATGAAATGTAGAATGAGGGGGAGCTTAACTATTCTGGAAAATGATAAGACTTCAGGAGGTGATTTCTTAAATTGCTCAAGAATAAATTGAACTTGAATGCCTTGGGTGTTTCACCAGCCCATTTGCTTTCCTTAGGCCTGACAATTCAATGCAATGTTTCTAATCAAATTGCTAGAAAATTGCTAGTAACTGCCAAAATACCCAGAGACAATCAGTATTTTCTTTGTGACTATTTTCCAAATCACGTCTTTTGCTCAAAGAAAAGATCCCTTAACTCTTAACTACCTCTAATGATTCCTACTTGGCTCCATGTACACCGATCAAGTGAAACTTTGTAACAGGGGATTAATAATACATATTGTCTACAGGAGGAACTCATTAATAATTTTAAAATAAATCTTTATATATCCTTGGGTAACAACATTCCCTTGGGAGTACTTTCACATTTACATTCAAGTTGGTAAGCCACTTGAAATGGTTAATCAGATCCTCCACACGTTTCATGTTGTCTCTTACACATACATTGATAGAAAAAAGTGCCGATACCAACAAATTTTAAAATAGGGGTTCATGGATGTGCAGCTGCAAAGGCAGGTAAATCCAGTTTTGTTTCCAGTGCTCCCATAAGCATAATATTTAACGGAACCTGTAACAAACATGCCAGCTAGGAAAGTCACAAGACAAAACAATGTGTTACTACTTTTCTGCTAAGCGCGACCTTAACTAAAATTAGAAATACTCTGTATTTCCTCATGCTGCTGTCACCCGGGGAGCGGCAAGAGAGGAACGTTAGAAAACCCATCACTGCATGAGGTATGAGTAGGAAAGATATGAGAAGTAATCTTTCTCCCTTTTGATGGAGAAAAAGGCAAGGAAGCTTGTCCAGAAATGTCACAGGAGGCACAAGGCTGCTCTAGCACAGACTGAAGCACAGTCTGAGAAGACATCTGTAACCTGTCCACGCTGACCCCCAGGTTCACAAGAGGCCATCAGCCACACCTGACAGTCAGGGCGGGGGGATGTAATTTAAAACACCCTTTAAGAAAATTAAATTTGATATATCCCTTTGCGACTACTGTCAAGCATGAACCCACAGTCTTTTTGAGACATATTAGGCACTGGATCGTAGGAGGCTTTACAGAAACTTCTGGTTCCCTGGAAGCGCTCAGGCCAGGTTGGACGGGGCTTTGAGCAGCCTGGTCTGGTAGAAGGTGGTCCTTCTAGTGCAAGTGGAACTAGATGATCTCTAAGGTCCCTTCTGACCCAACCCATTGTATGATAAGACATTAATTAATAAAGAAGGTATTTGCAGAGAGACTTTGGAGCATTTTTCATGCTGAGGCAAACTGACCTGCCATTAACAGCCACAAAAAGGGCAGTAACGAATGGTTACCAGTTCCCTTGTCACCCCATTAGCCCACCACTAATTTCAGAGTTGAATCCTGGCATAATGGGCCAGTCCAGCTACTTACACTCTGTATCAGAGAGAAGTGAGGTCAAACAGTTGATAAAATTAAGATAATTACAAAGATCGTGTCACTAAAACTTGAAGGAGGATGATCTTGGTTTCAGGTTTGGACTCTCTAAGAGATGCCAGGTGCTTACTTTTTATTTTCAATTTCCCTTGATTGTACTCAGTTAAAAAAACCTCTAAAACTAATTTACTATCAAGATAATGTGCTAATAATGAAGACTTCTTTAAAGTGAGTAATAAAAGCCAAGAGCTTCAGCTTTCAATTTAATGATCTCTGGTGTTACATGTTTTCCCCATGTAATAAAGTTTTATTAAAAATTAGACACTGAAGAAAAGGGGCTGTAGAAAAAGTTCCACGGAAGCTTTCTGAGGCAACAGCAAAACTACACTCAATCTGAAGCAAATTCTGGCAGTAAAAGATAGGAGGAAGAGTTGCCATCCTCTTACAAATCATAATTAACAATCAATACAAGACTATGGCTGACATCTAGCTGATCATAATGAGAATAAAAGTCCGTGAGCCCAAAGAGAGCTATAAAAAAAAGAACAAGAGATACTTACTTGAAGAAATAGGTCATGCTAGTCATGCCTCTGCAATTAAATTACCTTTTATCTTTTTAAAAACAGATTTCTTACTACATTAGCCTTACAGATACTCCCAGTCCCTGAGACTTCTGTGGTGAGTACCTTCGAAGACGACCAGTATTCCTCACTCTCTTCGAATAAATTCTAAAACCACTGATAGTGTCATTTTTCAACGCTATTTTATTATCACGATGTTTATGCATTAGGAAGGGGTCACAGGATTGTATGTCACTGCTGCATATGACAAAGCGAGGCTGACTCTGCATCCAGTAATTGTCTTTTTCTCTTTTTAATTACGGTTTTCTAACCCCTGTGCTGAACGCGGTGATCTCCAGGCCACTGAAACTGCAGGTGTCAGTGACATCTCATTAACTCGGGCAGAAGCAAAGATTCAGACCACAGCAGCAGAAAAGCACTGAGGTACCACGGTGACGTCCTCAGGCTTTAACGGAGCTCACATCTCTCACTGCCCTCACCGCTCCTGCTCTTACAGCCGAACACAGAGAGGATAAGCTGTGCCCCTAGGTTCTACCTCTGCTCCTTCCAGTAAAAGTTACGAGGACATACGCTGTATTTTTTCTTTAATTGTGAGCAAACAAACAATTTCCAAATCATGCCGTGCTGTATCTGTATTAATTCGTATTATCCTGGAGCTCAGCGAGATGGAAGTCCTCATGTTTTTCACAGTCACACAGCATTTTCATTTCCCAGAGCAGCCCACAGCACAGGCTTCCTTCTTGTTTAAACCCTGTCATTGCTTCAGGTCTAACCTTCGCGATTTTTTTTGAACCAAACCCGTTAAGAAAGTTGCCTCAGACAATAGTGGGCCTTCTGCTTTCTGCAGTCTGAATGCTCATTCTGTAGGAAAAGCAACGGCATAGTACGGTTTATATTCTAAAGTGTAAGGAAGTACATGGCAAAAATCAATTAAAAACTGGGAAAGGGCAGTCACAAGTGTTTTACATTTTAAAGTTTCGTTTGTCCAAATTCACAAACCAGGCCAAATTTACCTTTTTACCAAAAAGTAAACGTATGTATTGAGAATTTCAGATAGCCGATTCATTTCCCTAATATCTTTTTAAATTCAGACTAATCTCTTATTTTTCAGTTCTGCTTCTATGGTGAGGTTATTAAACACAGGATTTGGGGTGCCTCGTGACACAATGCCATAACATCAGTTTGAAATGTGATGCCTAAAAAGAAATCACTTCCAAGTTATGTTTTCAGCATGTCATACAGAGGAAAAAGTATTAGACACCTTAGAAAAGCTTTCAGTGTCTTAATCTTTCCTATAAGGACAAAAATAAGTCCATAATTATATTTGTGTTTTTTCTTAGTTTCTTGAGCAAAAAAATTGCAGTTGCTTTGTTCAAAGGGTCAGAACCTTAATTTATACTGGAATATTATATTGTATGAATGGTAATAGCTCTGATTTTAGCAAACAAATTATCTCCTTAAGTAATTTGCTCTGGTTTAGGTTTCTTTCTCGACCTGCAAAGGGAGGGAAATGAGATGATACATTGTTACTTTCAGCTGGTTAATTTTTCATGAAGTTGAAGCTATTCTGCTCGTTTTCTAGAATCTACAAAAACACTCTTAAAAGTCAATTAAAAACCCACTTTGCTTGGTCTTCAGAAACACGGGTTGGGTCCAATCTACGCACTCCAGACAATGCTTTGTTCCTTCTAAATGTATTTGTGTATTTTGAAAAACATACAAATAGATGATATTTTTTCAAATTTCTAGTCGATTCTATAATTATAACATACTACAGTATTATTGGTAATGTAATTTTATAACTAAGATTTAATACATATAATTAACTATCATATTAGTTTATAGAAATATTTCTATCAGTCACTTCTACTTTTGTAGAATGAAATGGGTAAGGTCTAGAGCCAAAGAAATATTCAGACCTCCTAGATAAATCATAGATATTTTATAAATAGTTTTTTTAAACTCTAAACCCTCTGATTAAATCAGTGAAGCCAAGACCCTTGCTGCTACGGGCATCTTATTTTTTCAGCAGCCTTGCTCTGTGTCTGGAGTAGATGCTCACTATCGACGGACTCAGAATAACTGTGAGCTTAAATTTAACCACAATACACTATCTCCCCACCAACAGCGACAACTCAGCCTCTTGCTTTCCTATATGGCTATTTCAAAATGCCTGTCAGCGTCTACCTTTTTCCTGACAACTTTCCAGACCTGCACCTTCTTTGAAATCTCACCAGCTCTCCTCGTTCTACTCCAACTAGAACACTTCCTTAGGCTTAATAAAAAATTCCCCAAGCTGACTGCGAATGAACGAAATCCTTATTTCCACATAAAAGCAGGACGGCCCACAGTACTTGAGCTTTTCTGAACTTTTACACCTATCGGTGTATGCTGGACTCCGCGATATGCAGATAAAACAGGTGTGAGGCAACGGCTCCCCGCAGCAGGGTTTGCCACAAACGTGATGCATTTTCTTGTGAGATCTTTAAATCTTTTTAAATCGGAGCAGTAGTTCCCCTGTCAGTCTGCACAACACACTTGTACAGAAGGACGATTCTCGTTCTCAGCCTGTATCTGCTGCATCAGGACTAGGGCACCGAAGCACCACTCTCAGGCACTCTTT
>NW_010426339.1:181373-190520 GCF_000710305.1 Buceros rhinoceros silvestris | reverse complement strand
CTGTACTGTGGACAAGACAGGAGGAGCTGTTGTTCCCAGTTTGAAATCCACGTGTACCTCCACTCTTCAAACAGTGCAGTTCACAGAACACCCCAACACCTCAGGGCGTTTATAACAAAGGAGTTCAGTCACAAAACAACGATTTGACATTGGGCAGAGGGGCTACAGAGCAAACTAGTCACTGTTGTTCTGGAGTCTGTGTCGCTGAATTCCCCAGCAGTTGGGTACTCAACCTTGCTGCTGGAAATAGACTTTTCCTCTGTTCCACGTATGATTTTGGTTTGCCATTCATTTTCCACAGTGTTACTAAAGCTCATTTTGTTGCACATGGAGCACAGGTGTCTTTACACTGCACAGCGACTGAAATTTAAATGACAGCTATTATTACTGGTTTTAATGAGGTATATTTTTAACCTTTTTCAGAAAGGAATTAAACCAAATGCAGTAAGAATGCGTTCCATCTACTAACTCCATATCAATTCACAGAGTTGGTTGTTATGCTGAAATACAGAAAGCGCAGAAAATATCTCAATGGGAAGCCGATACCAGTGCTCTGACTGGCGGGTTCCAGCTGCCCGTGTTCCCCGCAGCAGGCACTCTAGCGGAAGGTGCAGTTTCCAGCCATTAACGATACTCTCTAAGTACCTGGCTCCTCAGGCACAACTCTGGAGATTCAAATGGAAAGGGGAGTTTCAGCCCTGCTCCCTTTTCTTCCCTCTTCTCCTTCCTCATCACCTCTGTAAGGGGAATGAGGCAAGGAAACTGCTGCCACCAACACCTGGATCTGACAGCTCTCAACTGGTTTGAAAGCATTTCCCACTGCCAGAACATGGAACGGTTATTGCTGAGACATTACAGTGCAAAATAAACCATATAATAAAAATAATTGTCAACAACCCAGAAAGTTATAGACCTCATGGCTGAGGATTAATGATCAGCCTTCTGGCCCTGCCGGGGTTTAGTTGTTAATGTCACCGCACTGGTACGCGCAGAGCCCTAAATCCATTCGTTACGGTCAATG
This sequence comes from Buceros rhinoceros silvestris, assembly GCF_000710305.1. NCBI lineage: Eukaryota > Metazoa > Chordata > Aves > Bucerotiformes > Bucerotidae > Buceros > Buceros rhinoceros. The sequence continues at coordinate 189,499 of NW_010426339.1, read as the reverse complement.
CTTTCAGCACCAGGACCGGTGTTCTGACAGCTACACGACAGGTGAAATGGTGTTGGTCTGAAGTATGAGCATCAGTTCAAACGGTAAGTTCTGTACTTGCTGTTCTTGTACACCGTAAATATTAACTCATTTAAGACGTGTCACAAAACTCACCTCAGTCTGATCCTGCTTTTGAGCACTTGAAGGGAACTCTTTCTGTGAGTTAAAGGTAAGAACTTCTCTCTGCCAGCCACTCTTCAGAATCACTGGTCTATACAGGACAACTTTTTTGCACTGATGCAGGAGTTTCTATGCACTGATCTGAACTGATTTTTTTAAAACCTGGTTTACACTTCTTTGTATCCCATTCTCTAGAAAGACCAAAATACCTCAATAGGAATTCTTAAAATGAACCTTCCCAGAAATCTGGCTGTTTGCTTCCCTAACTATCCTTTCCACACCACGTTCCTGCGTTAAACACCATCTCTACTGAGCGGTCAGCTCTTATGGTTACCAGTTATGAATACAAATATACAACCTATGTATTTGCACCGTGTTTTTCAAGGCAGGAAGCAATCCCAATCCCAGGGACAACTGACTCCGAGTGATACAGGTATGGACACTTCAACGGATTTAAAATAAGTTTGACATTTTTAGAAGGCAGTTTTTAGGCTGGATGAGACTATCTTTGAAATAAGACATTTATCAGACAAATCATCCTTTCCTTCCTGAAGGTGAAATGCTGCGTATCAGACATGACAAGATGCATAAGTGCTGCTCAGCTCTAGTTCCCATTTTCACATGCGACAACATATTTCAGTAATCACACACACTGATATTCACCTAAAAACAGAGACCCACTATATCAAAATGTTTACGCAAATCTAATTAAAAAAAACCCAACCAGAAAGCTATACATATGTAGTTAGAGTTAGTTAGTTTGTAAAAGGAAGAAAAAGCCAAGGAAAAGATAGAGAAGAATGGATGTCATCATAAAAAAAGCCTTCTACAATAGAGCTCAAGTGCAGAGGGTGTAATTATGGACTGGCTATGATTCTTTGACAACCTATTTCACAGTAACGGATTTTTATAATTGCAGATAATGCACAGATTTATAATAATGAAGTGTCAGCGTGTGGAAGAAGAGGATTGCAGACCATTATTTTCTCCGACATTTTCATGGCATATGCCAAGTGCAGAAAAATGTCAGCAACGTCTATTAAAGAGGCAGTATAACTTATTCAAGCACTTTGGGGCACGGAAGACTAAACGCTGGTTCTCAAAAGGCTGGAGCACAGAAATACTGATACGTTTTTCAAACGGGACCATTCCAAACAAAATCTCTATGATCATATAAAAAAGAAGGAGGAGAATTCTGTGTTTCAGTCAAATCTCAATCTCTATGCTGCATTCCCACTGCCTTTGTTGTACTACAGTAATGCCTGTAAAACCAAGGAGACCTCAGATGCTTTAAAGGGTCCGACCCAACGCCAGGCACGCGTGGTGCCTTGGTTCACCTCTGTATTCGTGACAGAGGCTCAGACACTTCCACCCTAAAGAGAAGGCAGTAAGAACAAGACAGACAATTCTACAGCTACTTTCATCAGGAAAATGTGCTCCTGGGGTCCCAGACTGCAGCTCAGTCTGTAGGACCTACAAAAAACAAGTCCACTCTCCTGCAGAACACAGAACCAGTGATTTAATCAAAAAGTACTAATATACCCACGTGCTCTATTAATTAATACAGTGCTTTGTTTTCAGCGGTAAAAATATTTGAGAATGAAAGTTTCTTCCTATAAAACAGTTGTTAAGGAATCAACAATCATTATTGTAAGCGTAGCAATGCGAGTTCCAGCTTAATACTTAAATTTTGCCATCTGAAATCGTATTTCAATTTTACTTGCATTCAGAAAGATTACTGATTTTTCGTTTCAGCTCCTTTTACTAATACAGCTTTACTAATAACAGCTGCCCTATAAAAATTACAAATTGTCCATGAGTTATCAACTCCTATTTATGCGTCAGGAAAGAGTTTTGGAATGTAAGGAGGACATTAAAGCGTCCTTCAGTCATTCTTCTGTAAAACCTCCTTTTTAATTGAAATCACAAATTTCTTCTAGATCTATTGAATCGGGTGAATAAATGAGCAAAATGCAACCCTGAGGAAATGAAAATTATCAGGACTGTTAATCACTGTAAATCTTAACTGTATTAAAATGTTTGAATCTATTGAATGCAAACACTTTCAATCATTTTCTTTTTTCTCGTGCTTTCTCCTAAACTCTCCTCCTCGTCTTGCATGACTGGAATGTTCCCCATGGCTTTTTATCGATTCCATAGATCCCTTCCGGCAAACTTGATTTGGGTGTTCCAGACTATTTTATGTTTTTATATCAATCTTTTCCATTAAAAAAAACACAATAAGCATTAACTGTCTTACTGTTTAGTGCTGTATTGCCTCAGACTTACTATCAGTGCCTGACAGTAAATAATCCTAAGAATTAGCATCCTCCCTTATTTTAGATGCAAATCCATCTTCCTTGTAGATTTGTTATGCAGACACGGTCCATTTAGCAAGTGATAGGCAGAATTTTGTTCCTCAGAAAAAAAAAAAAAAGTAGCTGGTTCCCAGATTTTAAAAAAGTGTATTGACATCAGAAACCGGCTTAGAATTATCCTCAAAATTCATCCTAATCTTTCAATGAATTTAAAATCCTCCTTAGTTCCAGTTTGATGCTCTTACAGAACAAACTTTCAAAGATGTTTGAAAAAAAACAAAACCAAGAGAGAAGCCATACCTTGGTGCTTGTCACTTGGAATGGAACTTTTGAGCCCTTTGTAACGGGGGATGTCGGCTTCTCCGCTGGTTTTGAAGGGATTAGGTTCTTAGCGGGAGGCTGACTGTGCAGCACGGAAGACAGGCAGAGCTGCACGGTCTCCTTCAGAGCTTTCAGCTGCGACTCCTGGGGAAAATAAGAAATCATCATCTCTCTAAGATGTGTTATTATGAACAGAATCGCTTGCTTTCTCTCTCTGCATTAAAGCAAACATTTATGAGCAGTTGCTGCTTTTTCTTATTAATGGAAGAAATTCAGGCAGTTTAAAGCAGGTTTTTACGTGATGAGGACACTGTGCATTACACGCTACTGTCACTGCGCTCTTCCCTTTCCTCCATAAGGTCTTGTCCTCACTGATCACTGCAAATAATTTTTAAATATTATTTCATCCAAAAAGAAACAAAAATACGATCTACCAACTATCACAAAGCATCCAGATTTTTACAAATAATAGTTACAGAGAAGTCAATGTTGGCGAGCATTGCTAAGACGCAGACTTTGTGTGGAATTTTGTTTATAACTGTCAGAATAATTGGCATTTTCCCACGTTATAAAGATTGATTTCAATCCAACAAAGATGACTTTCCTCATAAGCATGTTATACTTGTGCAGTGGGTAGTAAATAAACCACAGGTCTGTTAGGAATATGATTGTCCAGATCCATTACAATCCATCAAGCCAGACTAAGACGTAGCCGAACTAATCAAATGTTAGATTTGAGGTAACTTTCTTATACTCATTTCTGGGGGAGTTAGGCAGCACTTGGCCTAGAAAAAAAAATCTTCATCTTATTATTTATATTAAGAATGCACCTATAAATACAGGCTACTTCAGTGCATTTCAATCTTCAAAGAATTTTTTGAAGATACATAAATCAAGGTATACCATGGCCAAAGTTGATGGAAAATATGTAAGTAATGTAACAAACCACATATGTGAAATATTACAAATACAATATTAAAATATTTCACAGTTACAGAAATTCTAATGATGGCATTTGGCACGCACCACTTTGTTTATTTGCTAAACAAGTTTTTTTTAGAACCTGACAAATATTCCATGATTTTACATCAGATACATTCCCTAGTTCCAGTTCAGGGGAAGTCTATGGCATAAGTGGGAAAATCTGAGTGTTTCTTAAAAAAATAATAAACAAAACTGGTTAGTTGAGTACATTTCAATGGCAGGATCAAAGACAACCACAAAAACATTGTTAATGCACAGCACAATAAGGAAAATCAAAGAAGCAGGAGGTGGAACAGCACTTGGTTGGTTTGCAGACAAACCTGAATGCCTTTCCCTTGAGATGTGAGCAGCGAGGAGGAACACTACCTCATCATCAAAGAGGACATCGCTTGTTAGGAATTACTCATTAAAATGTATGAACCGTGAGTCAGACCCATGCGTCTCTGACCTAACGGCAGTGTAGAAAGGGAAGGATTGCTTTATCCATCTGACTCGGGCAGCTTTTAATTTCTATTTGACAACAGAAGATCTTAGCACGCCTCTTTTCATGCAGTATGTTTCCCCCCCACCTTTGCAAGCAGTGGAGAATATCAATCACCTTCTGAGACAGCCAAGCTCACACACCTAGGGGCAGAGGCAGCAGACTGCCTGATTTTCCTTGAAGATACAGACTCAGCCCTTACAGCACTACATGACCCTGCTGCTCCCTGCAAATCGCACTGATCAGACTCCACGCTTCTCCCATCTGGAAATCTCTCAGGATCATTTCTCATCCTTTCCCCTGCCACCCAGTGCTTGTTCTGCCTTGGCTCCAGCCAAGTTTTACCATTCCAAAGGTAGGAGCCGAACAGGTTCCGTGGTTTTCATGCTGTGGGTAGCAGAACTCTATTTCGACTTTGCTGACAGGAGATGTATAATAGGCAGTATGAGAGTACGGCTTAAGGGAACGGTATCGGAGCCAGGGATGTTGTTTGACGAAGCTCTCAACAGCCTTGTGTAGGTGTGATTGTGGTCAACACTGGCTATTTGCTGGTCGGAATACTGCCAGCATATGACGTGTGTCTTCAGACTTCCCAGATCTCTTCATAGCCTTGCCATGTGGTTGGATGCAATACAGAATAATTTGGGCTGTGGTAATGCAAAATTTGTCAGTCTTCCAAGGGTCCATCCCAGGAACTAGAGAAGTGCGGCCGCATAAACAGACTCACGAGGGACTCCTAAGTCCACTGTCAGCACAAACAAACATTTAATAGAAAATTCTGACACCTTCCCAAAATAAAAATACAAACTAATACCTATTTATAGGTGCGGTTTGAGATTTGATCACTCCGTTCTTTGTTTCAGATACAGCTCATGTTATAAAACATGCACATCGCTGTACACATTTCTTCCAGTCCTTCAGCTGAAACTATGTGTGCTAACATCAAAGCAGTTAAGGCACTGCAGACACTGGCTGTCTCTAACTCTTTTCAATACACAGGTCATATAAAAACACCCCAAACCAAGGGGGAAAGGTACCTACAACTTAAATGGTCTTATTACTCTGCAGTTAAAACTAGTCGATCTTGGGTATTTCCGGTCTTACAGAACCTCCTCACAATTCTGACTGGCATAATCTCGTCTTGTTCCTCCACCTGCCATACGCTTTCGCAGCATGGAGGCAATGATACCATCCAGAGACACTCTCAGGGATGATTTGCAAGAAGATGACACTGTGCCTACGGAACCGTAACTGAGCCCTAAATTAAAATTCTATAATATTTATTAGCAAAGAAACCGAGAGTCAGAGAAGTCAGTTGGGTGTGCTGCAAATCTCCTTTTAATTTGCCGGCAGAATCCCTTAATAGCATTCTCATTAAAAGTTCCTGATGTCAAATGTTCTTTGCTTTCTCCTTCGCAACTGTCTGCATTATAATGAACAACTGCATTTTGAAGGTGTTTACAGCACGCATCTCTCTCCTGCCACTGCCACATCGACACTAGTGAGAGACCACGTCTGTGAGCACGGCAAGAGCCAAGGAGGAATAGGCTTGGTTTTCACACCCGTATGTGGAGCGGTTCCCTGTCCAGTGTACTAACAGGGAACACAGCATGTATCACCAAATGCACACACAGCTGTGAAAAACGCTGCTGGGAGCATCGCTTACACAGAGGGATGCGAATCCTCACTGCAGAAGATGATTTCAGTGTTTGCTATACTAAAGATTAAAGAAAAATTATTTTAGTGCAAGGGGCATACTTGTTTTTTTTTAATGTCTAATTGATTCTGAAAATACTAGAAAACCAGACCAAACAGGTAGTCTTTGACGGTGCGTGGATGTTTTTTCCTCTCTGATAAACTGCTTCCCTGTTACATGATGTTTTCTTCCCAGCTACCCTAAATCTGGAAGGAAGTTTCCCTGTTGCACAGCCTACAGGGCTGAACGTGTCCTGCTCTCTCCACAGAGCTCCCCACAGCCTCCCTGACTTGAGCGGGCACCTCTGCCCGCAGAAGGGGGCACCTAACCACCCTAACGTGAACCTGGCTCATTTCTGCACCGCATCCTCCTTGGCACGCTGACTACACCTCTGATGAAAATCCTACCGGCTACGGGTACGTTCTCGTTCCTGTACTTTCGCACATAAAGAATTGCAGCGTTCGGCTTTCTGGGGGTTCTGGAGATGTTTCTCTCTAATTTGATTGCCCTCCTCTTTAACTAACTTTGCAGCTGTACTTAACTTCATGCATCCTAATTAGTTCCACTGATTCCAGGAGCCTTACTCCCAGGTACTGCAATTAAGCACACAGCTAAATCACTGCGAGCCTTCCATTTGTTTTTGTCAAATTATGCTGCGCCGTTCCCAGCTGATGCACACGCTCACGTCACGGTACACCACTTACTTTGTCGAGGGCTGCCTTTTCCAATTCATCTTTTGCAACTGCTAGTTTTTGCTCCAGATCTGTTAGCTGTTGGGCCTGTGGGAGTAAAGAAGAAAAAGCTCATGCGATCTGCAATGCATTTTTTCCCCACAATATTTCATCCAGCGACTGTGAGAGAGAAAAGGATATAAATTTTACAAGTAATATGTATGAATTGGGTCAGAATTGCTTGCAAAAAGTCCAGGCCTCAAGGGTTTGGTTTCTTTTTTTCATGAGAAAAAGTGTATTTTTATGTGGAAATTTGGCTCAGATCTGCTCCGTTTATGTGAATGGAAGTTTACTGTTAATGGCAACGTCAGTAGCGAAAGTAACTCCATGCTATAGAATAATGCCATAACATCCTTCTGGAAAATTCAAAGTATTCCAACAGTTTTTATTATTTTCTTCGTGTGTCTGACTTCTGCTTGTAATTAGAAACACTATTTTGTAGTTTTAAGCACTGAGATGCTACCATAAACATCACTTGGCATAAAGAGGGAAATGAGAAAGCTCCCAAGCGCTCATACTTGTGGACACTCTCTGAAACGCTGCTGCCTGCTGGTTAGACACGAGATGAACTCCAGATTTGTTTCCACATCTCCTTCCCTGGAGACATGAAAAGAAAATTCATGTAATGCAGCTCCATGGTGAGAAAGCATTTGGGGAGAGCAGCTTTTGGCGGCAGGGCCAGGCAAGCGGAAGGTCCTTCTGTGGAAGGACGGGTGGCTGCTTCTGTGACATATTTTCCTGCACGGTCTGTCAGGAGCAGACCGGGCTTTTCACAGTGTATCGAGTGCAGGGTTCAGGAGATGCTGTTTATTTGCAAAAACACCCTACTAGCTGTTTTCCCTGTTTATAACTGGACTAACCAGTTAACTTTTCTCTCTCAAATTCTGATTGTGCATACAGAAAAACCGGGTAAAGCTCTCATTTCTCACTTAAAGAGCAGCACATTTTAATTTCGACCAAACACTTGCAAGCACCATTTCCCTCAGCACCACCTCAGGTTCAAAGAGCTTTGAAGTTCATCCCCAGCCAGATACTATTTTCTTGTCAGACTTTTCAAGACCACGTGCCCTCTGCAGCATAGCTTAGTGTACAGCCACACCTCATAAATGCTGTTTAGCACAGTCCCTACAAAACGAGGTACCTTGGTCTCTGTGCTGGGCCAGTGACCTCACTCCCAGCACACCTGTAGTCCTCAGCAGAGACCTCAAGTGATGTTTGTGAGCATCAGGCAGGGGCTGATAAACAACAAGAGCCCGGAATTTTCAGTTCCCTGCTCATGGAAAGAACTACTTAGTCTCATTTTACAACTGGATTTACCAGAGCAGCTGCAGTTTCATTAGCCAAAACCTCGAACAATTTTGGCACCTTGCTTCAAAGCAGAAGTCGACAGCTCAGAGGTGGGGAAGACTCCTGTGACCGCAGCCCCAAATTCCTGC
>NW_010426339.1:169400-181265 GCF_000710305.1 Buceros rhinoceros silvestris | reverse complement strand
TTCCTGCTGCATCACAGTTTTTACAGTGGATCACTGTCACACACACACCCCCCAGAGCAGAGCATGGGTTTGTTCCTCAGTCTGGCAACAGAGTGTCCAATGCAGAACGGATCCTTCCGTTTTGTTAGAATTTGGAAAATTTAACTGGACTTACCGCTGGCTTCTTACAGAAAGAACTTACTAACATAGCAGTATTTTTCTGGAGTTCAGTAACATTTGCATTTTTTCCTAAATGTAGGAAATAATATCACTCACAATAAACATGATCCCAGTCAAAGTCTGAATGACTGAACATAAAGCTTAGCTCTATCTGGTGCAGAGACACTTCTCATTAGATACTACAACTAGACCAAGTAATTTCTCACATCATTACCAGTTTGATTATTGGTATGTATTCAACTATTTTTACATTACAGTTATACAAATTAATACAGTTTCAGTTAATGAGAAGCAAGATTTGAAAACCAGTATATGTGAATAAATAATTAGAATTGCCATTAAAAAGGAAATGATACGAAAGAACGTTCACGTGATGAACGAGAGGCCAGGATGGCATCACCGACGGCTGTGTCGCTGGAGGATTGGGATCCCACAGATGATGGATGGCCACACAGTGTGGGCCAGACAAGTCAGCAGAGTCCCCGTTCAGCACCATCTGTGGTACAGTTTAAATCAGTGGAACTCCAGAGCTCCAGTTAGGCATTTCAGGGAGTCTGGTTTCCTTCAACACATGCATTGTGCAGGCATCCAAAAAATTGGGGTAGCTGAGAGAAAGCGGGTGACGGTGGTGCCAGGTGACTGCTGCTGCTTCCCTTGCAGGGGAATGTCTGTGCGGTGTAATACATCACACTCAACCAAACTGCGGCCACATCAAGCTGAGGGAAAAGTGTTTAATTTCTTTAATTGCCGCCTTCCATTATGCAGAATTAATACATTGCGATAACCCTGCTCACACCTAGGACAACATCCTCAGCCTATGGTGGAAAGGTTTTCCTCCAAAGAACAGCCTCATACACATCACTACAGCCTTTCTGAATGCACCCTGTATGAAGACTTGTTTTTTGGATTGTTGTCATTACTGTTTCTGTAACTTCCATGGATATTATATTTATTTTATCTCACAGATTACTGAGCCAATAAGCCAGTGATATCCACTGACATTGTTCTTTTGGAGAAGTTACAGCTTTTGTTTGTTCTAAAAAATTCATCTTTCCAGTGATCTTTCCTGGGACGACCATACCACCTACATACAACGACTACTAGTGGATTATGTATTGTTGACAACAATGTGGTATTTTACAAATAAGCTCCAAAGACAGCTCCTTCATGTGTTATTGTTGGTATTTTACCCTGAAAAGCTAGCTCTGAACTTTCTTCCCAAACCTGGCTAGTCCACAGCCTTTTCCACAGCCATCTCCTCCAAGCCCTCCGCGTTTCTTCTCAAGGAGTCAGACAAAACCTGAAGTTTCTTACCTGCAAGGTGAGTCACCAGACCTTTCTGAAGGTACAGGCCAGCAAAACCTGACTGTGATCCCGTTTCTGTGTACAACGACGCACACCAAATAGTAAATAACTTGTTGAACAAGAACAACAAAAATCCTATTTCGTTCTGAGAGGAGACAGAAGCAGGACCCCATAGTCTGATCCAACATGGCATGATGTGTGGGTCAAAGGGAGGACAGAGGGAGTGCTGCCCGCCTCAGCATTTTGGTCTTGTTGGATCCCTGGTTTATTCCATGTTAATAGCGGCATATGAATTCCATCCCCAGAATAACCAGGGGTTAGGGCTCAGGTCAGGAGGGTGAGGGGGCTGCACGCCTGTGCGGTGTTACAAACACCGCACGCTTGTTAGCGCAGACAAAGAGTGGTTCTTAAAAGGCTTTTTCGCATTTCTTTCCCAGAAACTTCACTCAGCTTGTCAACGTGGCGTATAAAGTGTGTAGAGATGGCTTTTGCTGGTGATGGGTATTTTTTTTTTAATTAGTAACTGTTTCACTGGGAGTTGGACTAGATAATCTTTAAAGGTCCCTTCAAGCACAAACCATTCCATGCTTCCGTGACTAAGCATAGCCACGACCAGGTCTTCTTTAAGACATGATAAATCGGGATTTTATTTGGTAATTACACGGATTTTAAGGATGTATTGTATTTCATAGCAAGAATTGCTGTTTATTGAGGACAAAATTATCACACATTCTGCTTAATGAGAAAACGTGATTGACTAAGTGATGTTTAATCACATGTTAAACAGATTGGATATTCTAAACTCCATTTTTCCCCTGCACAGACCTTAAATAAATGTTTGAGAAAAAAGATAAAATATTTTCTGTACAACTTGCTATTTAATAATTGATTATATTTTCTAACTGGGACAACTTTTTAAATTGGAAACCACTGAAGTGGAAACTTGAATAAATTATCTGAAAAACCCAATCCTGCTGTACTTATTCTGTAGGCATTATTTGTATGTTAGAAAAAAGAGACTTGTGCTTCTAAACTGTACTGTCTGCTGTAGCACAAGGTGTTAAGTGTAACTGAGAATGACACTTTTTGGCAGTTATTCCATTTAATCAGACATGCAGCAAACCCCAGATGTTCAGCAGCATCTGAATTATGTTTCAAGCAGTCGTAACAAGAAGAAAAGTCAGATAAATCCATCATTTCTGCAAAGTCTCACAACCTGTACGTTTCCTTAATGCTCATTGCTGCCCCAACACTTTTCTCTCTCATTTGTGACTATTCTGGATGTACATTAAAAAAAGGAAATAAGACCTTTGTGCTTTTTTAATTCTTTCCCCATCCCTCATGCTTCTCCTACACATAAAACTCATCACAATGAAAGCAAAACAGTGGTTTGCTAGGGTTTGAGAAAAGTACTCAACCTCTAACTGAAGGGAAATAAGTGTGTAGAAACACAATCAGAGGATGCACACAAAGAAAAGAGCCTCATCACTCACCTTTGTGCCTGGCCTGCCTTTTATCTCCCATAGGGAGATAAGAGTCTAATTCACCAGGAAAATGCAAACCAAACAAAACATAACTACTATTTCAGGCAATATCTCTTAACTCAAAAGTGTCTGTGAGGATGCAACTTAAAACTGTCCATTTAGCAAACAGTACCTCCTATCCAGCTGATGAATAAAGTAAAACCTAGAACATCCAACACATACAGTGTTCATTAGCACCAGCACATTCATTCCTGCAAAGTGGCTCCAAATCAGTGAACAACCAGTAACACAGAAATTTCAAAACCTCTCCCCAAGTGCAGATTAAATTTATAGTATTTATTTTGAGAACTTCATGTTGCAGATCATCGCATAGATTGTTCTGAATTTGCTTCCAACAATTCCCCAGGAAACAGGATCAAGCAATGGGGTGACTAAGTGATGCAGCACTATCCTCTCAAATAACTTTTATTTCTATATGATTTGGAACAAATGCCAAGGTATTAAAAAATTGCTATGAAGCACACTCGATTTGGGACTTACATGTCACCATGCTCCAGATGTTGACTGCCTGAAGCCAGGTGATCTCTCGGCCATCCCTCCACAGCACAGTTCACCAAGGAGCCCCAGGGCCAGTGGAGGGGCTGGTTCTGGACCTCAACATGTGCCAGGTAACACCAAGGGTCTGGCGCCCAAGGCACCGCCTTGGCTGTTCCTCTGGACTCTCCGGTTCCAGGGAAAGCCGGTGAGTGTGGGCACTGTGGCTGGCACCTGCTCTTCCTTTTCATGTTTGTCACGGTTGTGCTTGGCCATTCCCTCTCCTAGTGCACGGAGGCTGACAGCACCTCTTGTCCTGATATTCTCAGCAGAATATATTTTCAGATGTAATATTTCAGAAAAAAAAAAAAAAAAAAAAAAAAAAAAAAAAAAAATCTTCCCAATTTCTACAAGCACCTAGCACTGCAAAAGGTTAACTATCGAGTAAATATGATTGTGCCAAAACAATTGCTCTCACAGTGTACTTCTGGCACCGGCATCATTCATACGATGTCTTGCCCCCTTTTGACATAGAGCACACGTGGATCTAGACCCATAGCTATCATAGAACCCCCCCTGCCCCCCTTTTTCCTGCTACATGTTTACACAAGATGAGGCTTTGCCTCATCTTTCAGCTTCTCTCCCTCATTTCTCTGATCTTTGAGCAGTTTGGAATTTTTCAATATTTTACGTGACAAAGTTTTTAAATTTATTCAACCCTACTGGGCAAACTCAAATTCATTATTATAATTAAACCATTTGGAAACGTCAGTCAAATTCCCTATCAATTCCAATTCAATGTTAATAGTGAAGCTCTCCTCATTTTTGGGGGGAGCTGGACCAGGTCTGTTGGTTGATTGAATAGCTGTAAGCTGCCAGTTAAATGTGGAGCTGCTGCTGCTGCTGGATTCAAGTCACCTTGTCTCTCGCTGGATACTGACTACCCGTGTCTCACACAGGAACTCAGACCAGCCATTTAAGACTGCATTACCATCTAATGCAAGTCCATATCCTTTAGATGACATCCTCAGGGTCATACAGGAACTTTTAAAATTGGATTTTTCAGTTCATTAATAAAGTTATAACAATTTTTCATGCTTGGAACTGTGTTGTAAAAAATGTACTGGAAATAAACTGATAGCCCTGAATGACTAAGTACCAAATTGATATTCACATTTCACAAATCTGTGATTTCCAAAACTGCATGAAAACATCCAAAAAACAGAACAGTAAAGGAGATTTGTTTCAATAAGAATATAAATTGATTATGCTATTACATACTGCAATGACTTTACTGGGAAATATAGGCGATGACATCCCTCCACCTTCTTGTATGTCACATCCTGTTAGAGAAAAACAAACCCAACCCATGTCTGCAATCAGACTGTCAGTATTTTTGAGCAGCCAATTCTGTCTAGATCTTCAGGCCACTCCTGTGTTGCTAACATAATGCACTAACACTAACACATGACCAATGATTATAATATCACAGCAACAACATACAAAAAGCTAAAATATGGCATTTGAAATGAAAATATGCATCAGCAAAAAGATGCCGAAGTAAACAGGGACATCTACTTCCTAAGCAAAACACATCTAAGCTAGGTAAGACTTTCTACATAGATTTTTGTAAAGGTTGTAAAAATACACCATGCCACTATTCAGGAAAAAAAAATTCCTACTACAAAAGAAATCAAATTAAAAAGAAAAAAATCTTGTGCTTCATGAAAAATGTACTCACCATCCCATACCGAAAGCCCGTGTAACAGAAGATGAGCCAGTGGTCCCTACCCTACGTTATCTCAACAGGACAACTATCTAACAAGTAATCAGGCCACTTCCTCACCGCCCAAACTTCAACTACAGGTATTTATGCGACAGCCCGAGTATATTTTACAGATATCAACGAAGCAAATTTCAATTTCCTGTCTCTTCCAGGGGCCTCAGCTTCTACTGAGAAAAACAACTCAATAATATCCTGTCTTTTTCTGCATCCAATAAGGAGCTAGATCTAATCACAAATAATTGATAACCTGAAAGCCAAAATCATACATCCAGCGGGCAACATCCAATTACAGATCTAAAAGTGTACAAACACACTGACTTGATCAAGGCAAAAAAGAAAAATCCTGAAGTAATCAACACAACTATTGCAAATAAAAGCTCCACAAGCCTTCTCACCTGGCATGAAAACAATCTAGCCGTTTCTAAGACCGAACTACAACATGTAGCAATAGCTAAAGGAATCCTAAAGCATGAAGATTAAGTCCAACGCCCATTGTGCTGCAATGCAGGAATATCTCAAGGATGATCCCACAACATAGGAATACCTCAAGGAAGATTCCACAAGCTCTTATCTTGAAGGTCAAAGAAAACATCAGTTCTCACTCATGACATTCTAACCCATAAACCCTGCACAGACGAGCCCATCAGTCACCCACCTCAGGATGCTTCCTGCCAGATTCATCAGCAAAAAAAACCCCTGTGGCACAAAGTTCATATCTGGTCCTATTACTCTCAAAACAGCAAAAATCGAATTCTGGGAAATTATCACATTCTAGAAATCCGCAGATAAATGGAATAATCTTCATGTAACAACAGCTTCAAACCTCAATAGAGTCTACTCTATACTTCCATTCCCTCAGCCATCACTGTAATTCCTTTCAGGAATATACTTCCAATTTTCTTCCTGCCGTACTGATGGCTTTCAACCAAGAAGGATACTGTTGAAGAAAACACACCTATTTTCAAGCAAGTCATCAAAGTGATAGCTGTACACTATCACATTGCAACACGAAAATTCAGCTCCCCTTAACAACATGCTGCTGGCTGTCATACGTCACCAGATACAGCAACTTCTGTCAAGGAGTATTAATTACTGATTAAGCTATTAAATACATAACTTTACGGATTTGTCATTAATTTGTATTGGAAATGCTTGGAATGAAAAATGTCATCAGGCTTTCTACCTGGCTTTGCACTAACCTATGCGAACACGTCATGAGAGCACGAAATGCAAACCGCTCCCTAAGTTCTGGCCTCATAGACACCGCGATCTGCATGATTAACCGTCAAATCACTTCATCGACTGATTACTCACAAATGTCTAGTGATATTAGCACAAAGATGGTAATTCCTGAGCTAAAGATTAAGAAAAACATTTCGTAACACTTGCAGGCATGGTGCTGTCTCCTACACTCAAAGACCTTTGCTACTAGAGAAATTATTCAAAATAATAATACTGAGATCATTTCTCAAGGTCTGGGGCAAGTTCCACGATATCTTTCATAGAAACACAGAATCCCAGGTTGGAGGGATGTCAAGGATCATCTAGTCTGATCTTTCTCGGCAAAAGCCTGGTCTAGGTAAGGTGGCCCAGCACCCTGTCCAGCTGAATCGCAACAGTGTCCAGTGTCGGGGAATGCGCCACTTCCCTGAGAAGATTATTCCAATGGCTGATGGTTATAATTGTGAGAAATTTTCCTCGTTTCCAGTAGGAATGTCCCCAGGAGTAACTTGCACCCATTACCCCTCCTTTTTATCGTGGGACTCCTTACAGACTCCACAGAGTGGGTGAAGAGCCTTAAAACTGGAAAAGAATACATGTGACACCCATCTTCAGCAAGAGAGAGACTGAAGAGGTCATGACATACCGATCCATTAGTACAACATTCGTTTTCGGACCAGTACTAAAAAGAATGATCAGACTACCTCTCCAGGGGACAGAGTTCTCTTTGGTATATATATCATTCATGAACGGAAGAGTGAACTAAATATATATGATTACATATTCTGGTGACATCAGACCAGAACCCTGTATGTCACAGAGGGGATTCATCTCAATTTTTTCCTGACAAATTGGAAAAAAATAGGATGACATTCACTGAAGACAAATATAAGATGCTAAACACAGCCAGGACTAATCAGTAAAACAAATATAGAGTATAGAACAGTAGGGATGAATGACTCAGGATGATTCACCACTGAATATGGAATGTTTTCATAGAAAAGGCAAAGATCATGCTTGGTGCAGATTGCAAAAATCTTTGCTCTGCTCAGCATGGCTGAAATGTCCCACTGGACTTCAGTGCCCGTTTTAGGGCACTGCAAATAGAGAGAGACCAAAGAAAACAAGTTCAGATGTGACTGACACGGAGCATTAATGGTGTGCAAAGATGTACCGAGAAACAAAACCGGAAAAACATATTCTACATATGTTAATCTAAAACTGACAGACAAAGGACAAGAATCTCCAAATACACAAAATATTGCTTTAAAGGAAGGTGTTTAAAAAAAAGTACTGTCCAAGTCTATGTGAGACAGCATCCCAGCTAACAGGCTGCAATTTCAGAAAGGGAGATTCAAGGCATTCAAGAAAACATTTCCTACTACTCAAGCTAATAGGTTAGAATAGATCAAAGTAACAGAAATACACAGAGTCTGAACTGCTGCAGGTTTCTTAAAAAAAAAAAAAGCTAAGTATTGTGAAAGAATAATAACCGAACCTTCTCTGAAGCAGAGAGTATGGAACATCCTGTTTATTTTCCACAGCCTCCTAAGAAACCGACTGACCCCGTGCTGATGGGATTGCCACTCATGTATACGGATTTTGGTCTCAGTAAATTCAAAGTATCTTTTCTTATTTATGTATTTAAAAAGAAAATTCTGTACAAATATTTCCAGAATTGTCATTTCATCATCTACCAGACCCTGCTGGTATTGTGGGCATTTTTCATTTCATCTTCATCCTCTGTAAGAAAAGCAAAGACTTTTAGAAAAAATAAACTCGATCCAAAGCAAAGTAACTTCTTTTTTTTTTGTCAACAAAAGCTGCAGTAGACCAATGAGGTTAAATTTATCAAACAGAAAACGTCATAAAAATATAACTTAAAGGAGGTTCAATTTGCTACTTTCTACTCATTTGTTTGTCATTGCCCACAAAGTCAAGAGAAACTATTTAGAGAATGTTTTCTGATCTGAACCCATTGATAGTTATTCCCTCAAAGCAATACACTTAACAATGCTATGCATTAAATGTGTAATAAGCAGCAAGTCTCTTCCAGACTCTTCAGCTGTTAGCCAACGTGCTGGAGTCAGCCTGAAGCTTACAGAAGTTCTCAACCCTAATAAAGTCATTGGTTTAAGAACTTCAGTAAAAAAAAACAACCCAAAATAAAACAAAACAATATACCAAACCAAGCCCCCCAAAACAAACAACCCCCCCCAACCTTTGCTGTTTTGCGTTACGTTTATGTTTATAACTCCTATTTTGTAACAGTTGTTTCGATAACTTGTTTTCCTAAGCAGCATCGCTGAATTTCCCAAGGGGTGTCGCAGAAGACGCAGATGTCGAGGACACAGGTTGGATGAATAAATACGCTACTGACTAGAGACCCTGTCTGAAAGAGAGAGGACTTGTAGTATTCTCTCGGGGAAGTCGATGTGACAAGTCCATAGTGAACCACGCTCGGTTTTCTCCTGTCGTCTCCTTTTAACACTGAGTTACAGAAGTCACACATAGCATTACCAGGCAATATAAAAGGAACAACAAAGGTAAGAGGGTTCTTTTCGTGCTGAATAAATCGATGTATATAGTTTAAGGAAAGCAACATTGCTTTTTTGGAAAGCTTTCTACAAGAAAAGAAGGAATTTTACGGTACTTTGAACATGATGAAGAATCCTCTAAATTATGTTAAATGGCCCCATTTTTCAGATGTGCACGGCCAGATGAATTCTGCCGTTGATAACAATTTGCATACAAGCAGGTACAAGTCATGGGTGAAGAGAATCTACATTTATGAAAAGCCTGGTCAAGCCTGACCGCCAGCGCTATACAAGCCGTTAGAATTGTCTTGGAAACCCGGAAGCTTCTGTGTCCTCATACATGTGCAAGCGCATCAAGCACTTCTGCAAGTGGTTATCACAAATTCAAAATAATGTAATCAATTATTTCAAGCCCAGACAACGATGTAAATGTTTAACTCAAGTTCTTTGCTGAGTCAGGTCTTTGGTGGTTTTCTTTAATCTTTGGTTTGTTTTTCTTTAATCATTTCACCTCTTCCTCTGTGTGCAGAATCTCACAGTTCACGTTACAGAAATAAATAACTTGCCACTCTGGGAAATAGGTTTACTGTGGCATGTAATTAACTACTGCTAATAGCACGTATGGTAGCATCAATTTTACGTTAGAGAGAGGAATGCTATAAATATTTACCACATCCAGTCGGTATGATGCGAAAACAATTCCACACAGTTTTGCTCTTCTCTGAATCTATTTTCCACAGGAAATGCATGGTTTAAAAGAATTTTCACACATTCAAATAATGAATTTACTGATGCACCACTATGTGTGTTTCAAAGATTTGGAAAATGATTTTGACTATAAATGCCACTTTAGATAGGCAAGTCTGTAAGACATTATCCTTTGGCCCTCACACATAAAGTTCACTTCAGGTGTTTCCCAGAGAGAACACAAGTTCTTGAAAGAAAAAAAACCCACCAACATTACTTTTAACCCGCCTTCTCTTTCTTTCTTTCTCATCTAAGCCTGTGTAAGCAGTTCAAAGACTTGTCTAAATTTGAGATGCTGATATGGTGCTGCTGACTCCTTTAGAGCTGTGAGTGCTCTGCACCCGAAACACTGGTTAGGAGCGTAGAACAAGAGACTTGAAAGTAAATTACAATCTTGCTCTTAATTTGTGACACTGCACTTCACAGAAACCTGTGAGCTCAAGAGTACCACCACGGAAACAAGCTAGAACGTGGTGAGGGGCAGCAGAGGTTGTCAGGCACTGGGAGATCTCTGCTGCTTCCTGATGCCCCTCGTCTCTCAGCCCCGCATTGGTCTGCCCAGTTGTCCTCTAGTTTGATGGTATTACCTGGGCCCCTGGTGGCTCTGAACACGTGGAGAAGACCAAGGACCCCCCAGGGCCACAGGCAAGTGGTTAGTCGGTGTAAATACCCACCCCGACAGCTCGGCTTCAGGAAGCAGCCACGTCCGTGTACCCAACGGGGGGAAACTCCAGGCTTGCTCTTCAGAAGAAGGAGCATAATCATAAACAATCTCGCTCACGGCAAGACCGTGTACAGAATATTTATTGCCTCATTTTTTTCACGGCAGATGCTATTTACTTGCTTATTTAAATTTAAATTCTACTACAGAACAAAGATTAAGTACATTGGGAGGCTACGTTGGATAGTTAGCTGTTGCTCACGTTTGAGCTTTGGTTTTTTTAGGTCTGTCTATCAATGTATTTTGTCTCAGAATTTACATGACAAGGGAAAACAGATGAAGCAGCGGATGAAATTTATACTTCTGAAAGTCTGAAGCAGAATCCATAGAAATTCATAACAAAAAAGTAAACAAAGATACACTGAAACCGTAACAGTGAATAATTCTTACCTTATACATTTAAAAGAACATAGATTTTAAAAATACAAAATGTTTATATGAACTGACAGTGCAATTTATTGCTAGATTTATTTTTCCTCATCTCATATTCTTATCAGACACACAAGTATATCTGCATTTCATGGACAAAATAAACCAAACTGTTTTTAATTCTTATCTAATTTAGCAAAACGTGCGATGACTTCTAGGTCAGCCAAATGATGGCAAGACAGTTAATGAAGGAGGAGTAATTTAAAAAGAAATGGTTATGAGAGCCTGAAACAAATGCAGACCTCAGTCTAGCAAAGCATTTAAACTTCAGAGTACTTCACTGAATTAGGGCTTTAGAACCATAATTAGATTACTGCAATTAAGAGTGGACTCATTCAGAACTAGTAAGTACCTACTTACAAAGGCAGCTATAAAATCAAGGAACTCAAGGAGTGATTAATCAAAAATTTCTCTCAGGTTTCTCATTATAATACAAAGCAAATGTCAACTTTTGTCAGCTCTTTAAGGGTAGCATACTGCATGGTTTAAGGGACTGGACTCTGACAAAGCGACAGAAGCTTGAACTCTAATCTCTGTAGAGATACTGACAGCCCCTACAGCCCTGGGCACATCACTTCGTTTCTGTGACTCTGCTTTTCTGTCCCGTGGCCTTTTATCACCGGGAGAGACAGAAAGCTCTAAACATACATACGCATGCCACATAATTCATCGGCTAGATTACAAAACACTTCGAAAACATAAGAAGGGTAAAAACATGCCAAATGTGATGGACTCATGTTAGATTTACTACCACTTGTTAAGTTACTGTCTCACAATTTTAAAAGCAGATATAATTTACTAGTTCACTGGAGCATGAAAGGAGACAGCTATCTGTTCTCCCCCCTTCCTCATCCTCTTCCACTTAATCCCAGAGGTCAAGTCACTATAGAATCCTCGACAGTAACAGTTACCAGAATTTAAGAACTAGTTTCTTGATGTTGA
>NW_010426339.1:168913-169151 GCF_000710305.1 Buceros rhinoceros silvestris | reverse complement strand
ACAATATTTAATGGGCACGGACTGAAGCATCGCCTCACGCCCTTTAGAAATCTGGCAGCCTGAAGCTTACATCCTCCTGGTGAACAGCTACGAGAATCTTGCAACGTTCATACAGGGAACAGAATTCCCTGATGTCTTCCCTAAGGCACACAGCAAAGGTAAGGTTTAACGGGGTGGGAAGGGGAAAGGAGTCCCATCACACGGCAGTAACAAGCAGCCAGGAGGTTGTCACACGCAC